>NC_069499.1:459690457-459990457 GCF_027579735.1 Bombina bombina
TGCAAATATAGTTCAATATGTTTATGGATATTAACTAAATAAAAGAATTCAGATATTTATATTAATTGTATGGTCTAGTAGGTGCATGGTTGATAAGGGTTTCTATTTCTTTGTATTATGTTTATAACCCTGCCATAAACTTATATATATATTATTTGGATAGCACTGCTAAGATTTTCATAAATATACTGACAAATCAATTTTTTTTTCTAAATTCACGGTTGCAAATAATGATCTGTGGGTTTCTAAAATCAATGCCTTTCCTGTAATCTTTTATTCAAAAGGATGACATATCTCCTCTTTCATGCTGTTGTTTCGGTTGAGGCTCCGGGACCCTCGTATTAAAAAGGCCTGAGCATAAATAAGTGTCACGGCTGTGTAATCAATGTTTTTTTCTAATTTCACGGTTGCAAATAATGATCTGTGGGTTTCTAAAATCAATGCCTTTCCTGTAATCTTTTATTCAAAAGGATGACATATCTCCTCTTTCATGCTGTTGTTTCGGTTGAGGCTCCGGGACCCTCGTATTAAAAAGGCCTGAGCATAAATAAGTGTCACGGCTGTGTAATCAATGTTTTTTTCTAATTTCACGGTTGCAAATAATGATCTGTGGGTTTCTAAAATCAATGCCTTTCCTGTAATCTTTTATTCAAAAGGATGACATATCTCCTCTTTCATGCTGTTGTTTCGGTTGAGGCTCCGGGACCCTCGTATTAAAAAGGCCTGAGCATAAATAAGTGTCACGGGTGTGTAATCAATTTTTTTTTCTAAATTCACGGTTGCAAATAATGATCTGTGGGTTTCTAAAATCAATGCCTTTCCTGTAATCTTTTATTCAAAAGGATGACATATCTCCTCTTTCATGCTGTTGTTTCGGTTGAGGCTCCGGGACCCTCGTATTAAAAAGGCCTGAGCATAAATAAGTGTCACGGCTGTGTAATCAATGTTTTTTTCTAAATTCACGGTTGCAAATAATGATCTGTGGGTTTCTAAAATCAATGCCTTTCCTGTAATCTTTTATTCAAAAGGATGACATATCTCCTCTTTCATGCTGTTGTTTCGGTTGAGGCTCCGGGACCCTCGTATTAAAAAGGCCTGAGCATAAATAAGTGTCACGGCTGTGTAATCAATGTTTTTTTCTAATTTCACGGTTGCAAATAATGATCTGTGGGTTTCTAAAATCAATGCCTTTCCTGTAATCTTTTATTCAAAAGGATGACATATCTCCTCTTTCATGCTGTTGTTTCGGTTGAGGCTCCGGGACCCTCGTATTAAAAAGGCCTGAGCATAAATAAGTGTCACGGCTGTGTAATCAATGTTTTTTTCTAATTTCACGGTTGCAAATAATGATCTGTGGGTTTCTAAAATCAATGCCTTTCCTGTAATCTTTTATTCAAAAGGATGACATATCTCCTCTTTCATGCTGTTGTTTCGGTTGAGGCTCCGGGACCCTCGTATTAAAAAGGCCTGAGCATAAATAAGTGTCACGGGCTGTGTAATCAATGTTTTATTCTAAATTCACGGTTGCAAATAATGATCTGTGGGTTTCTAAAATCAATGCCTTTCCTGTAATCTTTTATTCAAAAGGATGACATATCTCCTCTTTCATGCTGTTGTTTCGGTTGAGGCTCCGGGACCCTCGTATTAAAAAGGCCTGAGCATAAATAAGTGTCACGGCTGTGTAATCAATGTTTTTTTCTAATTTCACGGTTGCAAATAATGATCTGTGGGTTTCTAAAATCAATGCCTTTCCTGTAATCTTTTATTCAAAAGGATGACATATCTCCTCTTTCATGCTGTTGTTTCGGTTGAGGCTCCGGGACCCTCGTATTAAAAAGGCCTGAGCATAAATAAGTGTCACGGCTGTGTAATCAATGTTTTTTTCTAATTTCACGGTTGCAAATAATGATCTGTGGGTTTCTAAAATCAATGCCTTTACTGTAATCTTTTATTCAAAAGGATGACATATCTCCTCTTTCATGCTGTTGTTTCGGTTGAGGCTCCGGGACCCTCGTATTAAAAAGGCCTGAGCATAAATAAGTGTCACGGCTGTGTAATCAATGTTTTTTTCTAATTTCACGGTTGCAAATAATGATCTGTGGGTTTCTAAAATCAATGCCTTTACTGTAATCTTTTATTCAAAAGGATGACATATCTCCTCTTTCATGCTGTTGTTTCGGTTGAGGCTCCGGGACCCTCGTATTAAAAAGGCCTGAGCATAAATAAGTGTCACGGGTGTGTAATCAATGTTTTTTTCTAAATTCACGGTTGCAAATAATGATCTGTGGGTTTCTAAAATCAATGCCTTTCCTGTAATCTTTTATTCAAAAGGATGACATATCTCCTCTTTCATGCTGTTGTTTCGGTTGAGGCTCCGGGACCCTCGTATTAAAAAGGCCTGAGCATAAATAAGTGTCACGGCTGTGTAATCAATGTTTTTTTCTAATTTGACGGTTGCAAATAATGATCTGTGGGTTTCTAAAATCAATGCCTTTCCTGTAATCTTTTATTCAAAAGGATGACATATCTCCTCTTTCATGCTGTTGTTTCGGTTGAGGCTCCGGGACCCTCGTATTAAAAAGGCCTGAGCATAAATAAGTGTCACGGCTGTGTAATCAATGTTTTTTTCTAATTTCACGGTTGCAAATAATGATCTGTGGGTTTCTAAAATCAATGCCTTTCCTGTAATCTTTTATTCAAAAGGATGACATATCTCCTCTTTCATGCTGTTGTTTCGGTTGAGGCTCCGGGACCCTCGTATTAAAAAGGCCTGAGCATAAATAAGTGTCACGGCTGTGTAATCAATGTTTTTTTCTAATTTCACGGTTGCAAATAATGATCTGTGGGTTTCTAAAATCAATGCCTTTCCTGTAATCTTTTATTCAAAAGGATGACATATCTCCTCTTTCATGCTGTTGTTTCGGTTGAGGCTCCGGGACCCTCGTATTAAAAAGGCCTGAGCATAAATAAGTGTCACGGCTGTGTAATCAATGTTTTTTTCTAATTTCACGGTTGCAAATAATGATCTGTGGGTTTCTAAAATCAATGCCTTTCCTGTAATCTTTTATTCAAAAGGATGACATATCTCCTCTTTCATGCTGTTGTTTCGGTTGAGGCTCCGGGACCCTCGTATTAAAAAGGCCTGAGCATAAATAAGTGTCACGGCTGTGTAATCAATGTTTTTTTCTAATTTCACGGTTGCAAATAATGATCTGTGGGTTTCTAAAATCAATGCCTTTCCTGTAATCTTTTATTCAAAAGGATGACATATCTCCTCTTTCATGCTGTTGTTTCGGTTGAGGCTCCGGGACCCTCGTATTAAAAAGGCCTGAGCATAAATAAGTGTCACGGCTGTGTAATCAATGTTTTTTTCTAATTTCACGGTTGCAAATAATGATCCGTGGGTTTCTAAAATCAATGCCTTTCCTGTAATCTTTTATTCAAAAGGATGACATATCTCCTCTTTCATGCTGTTGTTTCGGTTGAGGCTCCGGGACCCTCGTATTAAAAAGGCCTGAGCATAAATAAGTGTCACGGCTGTGTAATCAATGTTTTTTTCTAATTTCACGGTTGCAAATAATGATCTGTGGGTTTCTAAAATCAATGCCTTTCCTGTAATCTTTTATTCAAAAGGATGACATATCTCCTCTTTCATGCTGTTGTTTCGGTTGAGGCTCCGGGACCCTCGTATTAAAAAGGCCTGAGCATAAATAAGTGTCACGGCTGTGTAATCAATTTTTTTTTCTAAATTCACGGTTGCAAATAATGATCTGTGGGTTTCTAAAATCAATGCCTTTCCTGTAATCTTTTATTCAAAAGGATGACATATCTCCTCTTTCATGCTGTTGTTTCGGTTGAGGCTCCGGGACCCTCGTATTAAAAAGGCCTGAGCATAAATAAGTGTCACGGCTGTGTAATCAATGTTTTTTTCTAATTTCACGGTTGCAAATAATGATCTGTGGGTTTCTAAAATCAATGCCTTTCCTGTAATCTTTTATTCAAAAGGATGACATATCTCCTCTTTCATGCTGTTGTTTCGGTTGAGGCTCCGGGACCCTCGTATTAAAAAGGCCTGAGCATAAATAAGTGTCACGGCTGTGTAATCAATGTTTTTTTCTAATTTCACGGTTGCAAATAGTGATCTGTGGGTTTCTAAAATCAATGCCTTTCCTGTAATCTTTTATTCAAAAGGATGACATATCTCCTCTTTCATGCTGTTGTTTCGGTTGAGGCTCCGGGACCCTCGTATTAAAAAGGCCTGAGCATAAATAAGTGTCACGGCTGTGTAATCAATGTTTTTTTCTAATTTCACGGTTGCAAATAATGATCTGTGGGTTTCTAAAATCAATGCCTTTACTGTAATCTTTTATTCAAAAGGATGACATATCTCCTCTTTCATGCTGTTGTTTCGGTTGAGGCTCCGGGACCCTCGTATTAAAAAGGCCTGAGCATAAATAAGTGTCACGGCTGTGTAATCAATGTTTTTTTCTAATTTCACGGTTGCAAATAATGATCTGTGGGTTTCTAAAATCAATGCCTTTCCTGTAATCTTTTATTCAAAAGGATGACATATCTCCTCTTTCATGCTGTTGTTTCGGTTGAGGCTCCGGGACCCTCGTATTAAAAAGGCCTGAGCATAAATAAGTGTCACGGGTGTGTAATCAATTTTTTTTTCTAAATTCACGGTTGCAAATAATGATCTGTGGGTTTCTAAAATCAATGCCTTTCCTGTAATCTTTTATTCAAAAGGATGACATATCTCCTCTTTCATGCTGTTGTTTCGGTTGAGGCTCCGGGACCCTCGTATTAAAAAGGCCTGAGCATAAATAAGTGTCACGGCTGTGTAATCAATGTTTTTTTCTAATTTCACGGTTGCAAATAATGATCTGTGGGTTTCTAAAATCAATGCCTTTCCTGTAATCTTTTATTCAAAAGGATGACATATCTCCTCTTTCATGCTGTTGTTTCGGTTGAGGCTCCGGGACCCTCGTATTAAAAAGGCCTGAGCATAAATAAGTGTCACGGCTGTGTAATCAATGTTTTTTTCTAATTTCACGGTTGCAAATAATGATCTGTGGGTTTCTAAAATCAATGCCTTTCCTGTAATCTTTTATTCAAAAGGATGACATATCTCCTCTTTCATGCTGTTGTTTCGGTTGAGGCTCCGGGACCCTCGTATTAAAAAGGCCTGAGCATAAATAAGTGTCACGGCTGTGTAATCAATGTTTTTTTCTAATTTCACGGTTGCAAATAATGATCTGTGGGTTTCTAAAATCAATGCCTTTCCTGTAATCTTTTATTCAAAAGGATGACATATCTCCTCTTTCATGCTGTTGTTTCGGTTGAGGCTCCGGGACCCTCGTATTAAAAAGGCCTGAGCATAAATAAGTGTCACGGGCTGTGTAATCAATTTTTTTTTCTAATTTCACGGTTGCAAATAATGATCTGTGGGTTTCTAAAATCAATGCCTTTCCTGTAATCTTTTATTCAAAAGGATGACATATCTCCTCTTTCATGCTGTTGTTTCGGTTGAGGCTCCGGGACCCTCGTATTAAAAAGGCCTGAGCATAAATAAGTGTCACGGCTGTGTAATCAATTTTTTTTTCTAAATTCACGGTTGCAAATAATGATCTGTGGGTTTCTCAAATCAATGCCTTTCCTGTAATCTTTTATTCAAAAGGATGACATATCTCCTCTTTCATGCTGTTGTTTCGGTTGAGGCTCCGGGACCCTCGTATTAAAAAGGCCTGAGCATAAATAAGTGTCACGGCTGTGTAATCAATGTTTTTTTCTAATTTCACGGTTGCAAATAATGATCTGTGGGTTTCTAAAATCAATGCCTTTCCTGTAATCTTTTATTCAAAAGGATGACATATCTCCTCTTTCATGCTGTTGTTTCGGTTGAGGCTCCGGGACCCTCGTATTAAAAAGGCCTGAGCATAAATAAGTGTCACGGCTGTGTAATCAATGTTTTTTTCTAATTTCACGGTTGCAAATAATGATCTGTGGGTTTCTAAAATCAATGCCTTTCCTGTAATCTTTTATTCAAAAGGATGACATATCTCCTCTTTCATGCTGTTGTTTCGGTTGAGGCTCCGGGACCCTCGTATTAAAAAGGCCTGAGCATAAATAAGTGTCACGGGTGTGTAATCAATTTTTTTTTCTAAATTCACGGTTGCAAATAATGATCTGTGGGTTTCTAAAATCAATGCCTTTACTGTAATCTTTTATTCAAAAGGATGACATATCTCCTCTTTCATGCTGTTGTTTCGGTTGAGGCTCCGGGACCCTCGTATTAAAAAGGCCTGAGCATAAATAAGTGTCACGGCTGTGTAATCAATGTTTTTTTCTAATTTCACGGTTGCAAATAATGATCTGTGGGTTTCTAAAATCAATGCCTTTACTGTAATCTTTTATTCAAAAGGATGACATATCTCCTCTTTCATGCTGTTGTTTCGGTTGAGGCTCCGGGACCCTCGTATTAAAAAGGCCTGAGCATAAATAAGTGTCACGGCTGTGTAATCAATGTTTTTTTCTAATTTCACGGTTGCAAATAATGATCTGTGGGTTTCTAAAATCAATGCCTTTCCTGTAATCTTTTATTCAAAAGGATGACATATCTCCTCTTTCATGCTGTTGTTTCGGTTGAGGCTCCGGGACCCTCGTATTAAAAAGGCCTGAGCATAAATAAGTGTCACGGCTGTGTAATCAATGTTTTTTTCTAATTTCACGGTTGCAAATAATGATCTGTGGGTTTCTAAAATCAATGCCTTTCCTGTAATCTTTTATTCAAAAGGATGACATATCTCCTCTTTCATGCTGTTGTTTCGGTTGAGGCTCCGGGACCCTCGTATTAAAAAGGCCTGAGCATAAATAAGTGTCACGGGTGTGTAATCAATTTTTTTTTCTAAATTCACGGTTGCAAATAATGATCTGTGGGTTTCTCAAATCAATGCCTTTCCTGTAATCTTTTATTCAAAAGGATGACATATCTCCTCTTTCATGCTGTTGTTTCGGTTGAGGCTCCGGGACCCTCGTATTAAAAAGGCCTGAGCATAAATAAGTGTCACGGGTGTGTAATCAATTTTTTTTTCTAAATTCACGGTTGCAAATAATGATCTGTGGGTTTCTAAAATCAATGCCTTTCCTGTAATCTTTTATTCAAAAGGATGACATATCTCCTCTTTCATGCTGTTGTTTCGGTTGAGGCTCCGGGACCCTCGTATTAAAAAGGCCTGAGCATAAATAAGTGTCACGGCTGTGTAATCAATGTTTTTTTCTAATTTCACGGTTGCAAATAATGATCTGTGGGTTTCTAAAATCAATGCCTTTACTGTAATCTTTTATTCAAAAGGATGACATATCTCCTCTTTCATGCTGTTGTTTCGGTTGAGGCTCCGGGACCCTCGTATTAAAAAGGCCTGAGCATAAATAAGTGTCACGGCTGTGTAATCAATGTTTTTTTCTAATTTCACGGTTGCAAATAATGATCTGTGGGTTTCTAAAATCAATGCCTTTCCTGTAATCTTTTATTCAAAAGGATGACATATCTCCTCTTTCATGCTGTTGTTTCGGTTGAGGCTCCGGGACCCTCGTATTAAAAAGGCCTGAGCATAAATAAGTGTCACGGGTGTGTAATCAATTTTTTTTTCTAAATTCACGGTTGCAAATAATGATCTGTGGGTTTCTAAAATCAATGCCTTTCCTGTAATCTTTTATTCAAAAGGATGACATATCTCCTCTTTCATGCTGTTGTTTCGGTTGAGGCTCCGGGACCCTCGTATTAAAAAGGCCTGAGCATAAATAAGTGTCACGGCTGTGTAATCAATGTTTTTTTCTAATTTCACGGTTGCAAATAATGATCTGTGGGTTTCTAAAATCAATGCCTTTCCTGTAATCTTTTATTCAAAAGGATGACATATCTCCTCTTTCATGCTGTTGTTTCGGTTGAGGCTCCGGGACCCTCGTATTAAAAAGGCCTGAGCATAAATAAGTGTCACGGCTGTGTAATCAATGTTTTTTTCTAATTTCACGGTTGCAAATAATGATCTGTGGGTTTCTAAAATCAATGCCTTTACTGTAATCTTTTATTCAAAAGGATGACATATCTCCTCTTTCATGCTGTTGTTTCGGTTGAGGCTCCGGGACCCTCGTATTAAAAAGGCCTGAGCATAAATAAGTGTCACGGCTGTGTAATCAATGTTTTTTTCTAATTTCACGGTTGCAAATAATGATCTGTGGGTTTCTAAAATCAATGCCTTTACTGTAATCTTTTATTCAAAAGGATGACATATCTCCTCTTTCATGCTGTTGTTTCGGTTGAGGCTCCGGGACCCTCGTATTAAAAAGGCCTGAGCATAAATAAGTGTCACGGGTGTGTAATCAATTTTTTTTTCTAAATTCACGGTTGCAAATAATGATCTGTGGGTTTCTAAAATCAATGCCTTTCCTGTAATCTTTTATTCAAAAGGATGACATATCTCCTCTTTCATGCTGTTGTTTCGGTTGAGGCTCCGGGACCCTCGTATTAAAAAGGCCTGAGCATAAATAAGTGTCACGGCTGTGTAATCAATGTTTTTTTCTAATTTCACGGTTGCAAATAATGATCTGTGGGTTTCTAAAATCAATGCCTTTACTGTAATCTTTTATTCAAAAGGATGACATATCTCCTCTTTCATGCTGTTGTTTCGGTTGAGGCTCCGGGACCCTCGTATTAAAAAGGCCTGAGCATAAATAAGTGTCACGGCTGTGTAATCAATGTTTTTTTCTAATTTCACGGTTGCAAATAATGATCTGTGGGTTTCTAAAATCAATGCCTTTCCTGTAATCTTTTATTCAAAAGGATGACATATCTCCTCTTTCATGCTGTTGTTTCGGTTGAGGCTCCGGGACCCTCGTATTAAAAAGGCCTGAGCATAAATAAGTGTCACGGGCTGTGTAATCAATTTTTTTTTCTAAATTCACGGTTGCAAATAATGATCTGTGGGTTTCTAAAATCAATGCCTTTCCTGTAATCTTTTATTCAAAAGGATGACATATCTCCTCTTTCATGCTGTTGTTTCGGTTGAGGCTCCGGGACCCTCGTATTAAAAAGGCCTGAGCATAAATAAGTGTCACGGGTGTGTAATCAATTTTTTTTTCTAAATTCACGGTTGCAAATAATGATCTGTGGGTTTCTAAAATCAATGCCTTTACTGTAATCTTTTATTCAAAAGGATGACATATCTCCTCTTTCATGCTGTTGTTTCGGTTGAGGCTCCGGGACCCTCGTATTAAAAAGGCCTGAGCATAAATAAGTGTCACGGGTGTGTAATCAATGTTTTTTTCTAAATTCACGGTTGCAAATAATGATCTGTGGGTTTCTCAAATCAATGCCTTTCCTGTAATCTTTTATTCAAAAGGATGACATATCTCCTCTTTCATGCTGTTGTTTCGGTTGAGGCTCCGGGACCCTCGTATTAAAAAGGCCTGAGCATAAATAAGTGTCACGGGTGTGTAATCAATTTTTTTTTCTAAATTCACGGTTGCAAATAATGATCTGTGGGTTTCTAAAATCAATGCCTTTACTGTAATCTTTTATTCAAAAGGATGACATATCTCCTCTTTCATGCTGTTGTTTCGGTTGAGGCTCCGGGACCCTCGTATTAAAAAGGCCTGAGCATAAATAAGTGTCACGGCTGTGTAATCAATGTTTTTTTCTAAATTCACGGTTGCAAATAATGATCTGTGGGTTTCTAAAATCAATGCCTTTACTGTAATCTTTTATTCAAAAGGATGACATATCTCCTCTTTCATGCTGTTGTTTCGGTTGAGGCTCCGGGACCCTCGTATTAAAAGGCCTGAGCATAAATAAGTGTCACGGGTGTGTAATCAATTTTTTTTTCTAAATTCACGGTTGCAAATAACGATCTGTGGGTTTCTCAAATCAATGCCTTTACTGTAATCTTTTATTCAAAAGGATGACATATCTCCTCTTTCATGCTGTTGTTTCGGTTGAGGCTCCGGGACCCTCGTATTAAAAAGGCCTGAGCATAAATAAGTGTCACGGGTGTGTAATCAATTTTTTTTTCTAAATTCACGGTTGCAAATAATGATCTGTGGGTTTCTAAAATCAATGCCTTTACTGTAATCTTTTATTCAAAAGGATGACATATCTCCTCTTTCACGCTGTTGTTTCGGTTGAGGCTCCGGGACCCTCGTATTAAAAAGGCCTGAGCATAAATAAGTGTCACGGCTGTGTAATCAATGTTTTTTTCTAAATTCACGGTTGCAAATAATGATCTGTGGGTTTCTAAAATCAATGCCTTTACTGTAATCTTTTATTCAAAAGGATGACATATCTCCTCTTTCATGCTGTTGTTTCGGTTGAGGCTCCGGGACCCTCGTATTAAAAAGGCCTGAGCATAAATAAGTGTCACGGGTGTGTAATCAATTTTTTTTTCTAAATTCACGGTTGCAAATAATGATCTGTGGGTTTCTAAAATCAATGCCTTTCCTGTAATCTTTTATTCAAAAGGATGACATATCTCCTCTTTCATGCTGTTGTTTCGGTTGAGGCTCCGGGACCCTCGTATTAAAAAGGCCTGAGCATAAATAAGTGACACGGCTGTGTAATCAATGTTTTTTTCTAATTTCACGGTTGCAAATAATGATCTGTGAGTTTCTAAAATCAATGCCTTTCCTGTAATATTTTATTCAAAAGGATGACATATCTCCTCTTTCATGCTGTTGTTTCGGTTGAGGCTCCGGGACCCTCGTATTAAAAAGGCCTAAGCATAAATAAGTGTCACGGGTGTGTAATCAATTTTTTTTCTAAATTCACTGTTGCAAATAATGATCTGTGGGTTTCTCAAATCAATGCCTTTCCTGTAATCTTTTATTCAAAAGGATGACATATCTCCTCTTTCATGCTGTTGTTTCGGTTGAGGCTCCGGGACCCTCGTATTAAAAAGGCCTGAGCATAAATAAGTGTCACGGCTGTGTAATCAATGTTTTTTTCTAATTTCACGGTTGCAAATAATGATCTGTGGGTTTCTAAAATCAATGCCTTTCCTGTAATCTTTTATTCAAAAGGATGACATATCTCCTCTTTCATGCTGTTGTTTCGGTTGAGGCTCCGGGACCCTCGTATTAAAAAGGCCTGAGCATAAATAAGTGTCACGGCTGTGTAATCAATGTTTTTTTCTAATTTCACGGTTGCAAATAATGATCTGTGGGTTTCTAAAATCAATGCCTTTACTGTAATCTTTTATTCAAAAGGATGACATATCTCCTCTTTCATGCTGTTGTTTCGGTTGAGGCTCCGGGACCCTCGTATTAAAAGGCCTGAGCATAAATAAGTGTCACGGGTGTGTAATCAATTTTTTTTTCTAAATTCACGGTTGCAAATAATGATCTGTGGGTTTCTCAAATCAATGCCTTTCCTGTAATCTTTTATTCAAAAGGATGACATATCTCCTCTTTCATGCTGTTGTTTCGGTTGAGGCTCCGGGACCCTCGTATTAAAAAGGCCTGAGCATAAATAAGTGTCACGGGTGTGTAATCAATTTTTTTTTCTAAATTTACAGTTGGAAATAATGATCTGTGGGTTTCTAAAATCAATGCCTTTACTGTAATCTTTTATTCAAAAGGATGACATATCTCCTCTTTCATGCTGTTGTTTCGGTTGAGGCTCCGGGAACCTCGTATTAAAAAGGCCTGAGCATAAATAAGTGTCACGGCTGTGTAATCAATGTTTTTTTCTAAATTCACGGTTGCAAATAATGATCTGTGGGTTTCTCAAATCAATGCCTTTCCTGTAATCTTTTATTCAAAAGGATGACATATCTCCTCTTTCATGCTGTTGTTTCAATTGAGGCTCCGGGACCCTCGTATTAAAAAGGCCTGAGCATAAATAAGTGTCACGGGTGTGTAATCAATTTTTTTTTCTAAATTCACGGTTGCAAATAATGATCTGTGGGTTTCTAAAATCAATGCCTTTACTGTAATCTTTTATTCAAAAGGATGACATATCTCCTCTTTCATGCTGTTGTTTCGGTTGAGGCTCCGGGACCCTCGTATTAAAAAGGCCTGAGCATAAATAAGTGTCACGGCTGTGTAATCAATGTTTTTTTCTAAATTCACGGTTGCAAATAATGATCTGTGGGTTTCTAAAATCAATGCCTTTACTGTAATCTTTTATTCAAAAGGATGACATATCTCCTCTTTCATGCTGTTGTTTCGGTTGAGGCTCCGGGACCCTCGTATTAAAAAGGCCTGAGCATAAATAAGTGTCACGGGTGTGTAATCAATTTTTTTTTCTAAATTCACGGTTGCAAATAATGATCTGTGGGTTTCTAAAATCAATGCCTTTCCTGTAATCTTTTATTCAAAAGGATGACATATCTCCTCTTTCATGCTGTTGTTTCGGTTGAGGCTCCGAGACCCTCGTATTAAAAAGGCCTGAGCATAAATAAGTGTCACGGCTGTGTAATCAATGTTTTTTTCTAATTTCACGGTTGCAAATAATGATCTGTGGGTTTCTAAAATCAATGCCTTTCCTGTAATCTTTTATTCAAAAGGATGACATATCTCCTCTTTCATGCTGTTGTTTCGGTTGAGGCTCCGGGACCCTCGTATTAAAAAGGCCTAAGCATAAATAAGTGTCACGGGTGTGTAATCAATTTTTTTTTCTAAATTCACGGTTGCAAATAATGATCTGTGGGTTTCTCAAATCAATGCCTTTCCTGTAATCTTTTATTCAAAAGGATGACATATCTCCTCTTTCATGCTGTTGTTTCGGTTGAGGCTCCGGGACCCTCGTATTAAAAAGGCCTGAGCATAAATAAGTGTCACGGCTGTGTAATCAATGTTTTTTTCTAATTTCACGGTTGCAAATAATGATCTGTGGGTTTCTAAAATCAATGCCTTTCCTGTAATCTTTTATTCAAAAGGATGACATATCTCCTCTTTCATGCTGTTGTTTCGGTTGAGGCTCCGGGACCCTCGTATTAAAAAGGCCTGAGCATAAATAAGTGTCACGGCTGTGTAATCAATGTTTTTTTCTAATTTCACGGTTGCAAATAATGATCTGTGGGTTTCTAAAATCAATGCCTTTACTGTAATCTTTTATTCAAAAGGATGACATATCTCCTCTTTCATGCTGTTGTTTCGGTTGAGGCTCCGGGACCCTCGTATTAAAAAGGCCTGAGCATAAATAAGTGTCACGGCTGTGTAATCAATGTTTTTTTCTAATTTCACGGTTGCAAATAATGATCTGTGGGTTTCTAAAATCAGTGCGTTTACTGTAATCTTTTATTCAAAAGGATGAGATATCTCCTCTTTCATGCTGTTGTTTCGGTTGAGGCTCCGGGACCCTCGTATTAAAAAGGCCTGAGCATAAATAAGTGTCACGGCTGTGTAATCAATGTTTTTTTCTAATTTCACGGTTGCAAATAATGATCTGTGGGTTTCTAAAATCAATGCCTTTACTGTAATCTTTTATTCAAAAGGATGACATATCTCCTCTTTCATGCTGTTGTTTCGGTTGAGGCTCCGGGACCCTCGTATTAAAAGGCCTGAGCATAAATAAGTGTCACGGGTGTGTAATCAATTTTTTTTTCTAAATTCACGGTTGCAAATAATGATCTGTGGGTTTCTCAAATCAATGCCTTTCCTGTAATCTTTTATTCAAAAGGATGACATATCTCCTCTTTCATGCTGTTGTTTCGGTTGAGGCTCCGGGACCCTCGTATTAAAAAGGCCTGAGCATAAATAAGTGTCACGGGTGTGTAATCAATTTTTTTTTCTAAATTCACAGTTGGAAATAATGATCTGTGGGTTTCTAAAATCAATGCCTTTACTGTAATCTTTTATTCAAAAGGATGACATATCTCCTCTTTCATGCTGTTGTTTCGGTTGAGGCTCCGGGACCCTCGTATTAAAAAGGCCTGAGCATAAATAAGTGTCACGGCTGTGTAATCAATGTTTTTTTCTAAATTCACGGTTGCAAATAATGATCTGTGGGTTTCTCAAATCAATGCCTTTCCTGTAATCTTTTATTCAAAAGGATGACATATCTCCTCTTTCATGCTGTTGTTTCAGTTGAGGCTCCGGGACCCTCGTATTAAAAAGGCCTGAGCATAAATAAGTGTCACGGGTGTGTAATCAATTTTTTTTTCTAAATTCACGGTTGCAAATAATGATCTGTGGGTTTCTAAAATCAATGCCTTTACTGTAATCTTTTATTCAAAAGGATGACATATCTCCTCTTTCATGCTGTTGTTTCGGTTGAGGCTCCGGGACCCTCGTATTAAAAAGGCCTGAGCATAAATAAGTGTCACGGCTGTGTAATCAATGTTTTTTTCTAAATTCACGGTTGCAAATAATGATCTGTGGGTTTCTAAAATCAATGCCTTTACTGTAATCTTTTATTCAAAAGGATGACATATCTCCTCTTTCATGCTGTTGTTTCGGTTGAGGCTCCGGGACCCTCGTATTAAAAAGGCCTGAGCATAAATAAGTGTCACGGGTGTGTAATCAATTTTTTTTTCTAAATTCACGGTTGCAAATAATGATCTGTGGGTTTCTAAAATCAATGCCTTTCCTGTAATCTTTTATTCAAAAGGATGACATATCTCCTCTTTCATGCTGTTGTTTCGGTTGAGGCTCCGAGACCCTCGTATTAAAAAGGCCTGAGCATAAATAAGTGTCACGGCTGTGTAATCAATGTTTTTTTCTAATTTCACGGTTGCAAATAATGATCTGTGGGTTTCTAAAATCAATGCCTTTCCTGTAATCTTTTATTCAAAAGGATGACATATCTCCTCTTTCATGCTGTTGTTTCGGTTGAGGCTCCGGGACCCTCGTATTAAAAAGGCCTAAGCATAAATAAGTGTCACGGGTGTGTAATCAATTTTTTTTTCTAAATTCACGGTTGCAAATAATGATCTGTGGGTTTCTAAAATCAATGCCTTTCCTGTAATCTTTTATTCAAAAGGATGACATATCTCCTCTTTCATGCTGTTGTTTCGGTTGAGGCTCCGGGACCCTCGTATTAAAAAGGCCTGAGCATAAATAAGTGTCACGGCTGTGTAATCAATGTTTTTTTCTAATTTCACGGTTGCAAATAATGATCTGTGGGTTTCTAAAATCAATGCCTTTCCTGTAATCTTTTATTCAAAAGGATGACATATCTCCTCTTTCATGCTGTTGTTTCGGTTGAGGCTCCGGGACCCTCGTATTAAAAAGGCCTGAGCATAAATAAGTGTCACGGCTGTGTAATCAATGTTTTTTTCTAATTTCACGGTTGCAAATAATGATCTGTGGGTTTCTAAAATCAGTGCGTTTACTGTAATCTTTTATTCAAAAGGATGACATATCTCCTCTTTCATGCTGTTGTTTCGGTTGAGGCTCCGGGACCCTCGTATTAAAAAGGCCTGAGCATAAATAAGTGTCACGGGTGTGTAATCAATTTTTGTTTCTAAATTCACGGTTGCAAATAATGATCTGTGGGTTTCTAAAATCAATGCCTTTACTGTAATCTTTTATTCAAAAGGATGACATATCTCCTCTTTCATGCTGTTGTTTCGGTTGAGGCTCCGGGACCCTCGTATTAAAAAGGCCTGAGCATAAATAAGTGTCACGGCTGTGTAATCAATGTTTTTTTCTAATTTCACGGTTGCAAATAATGATCTGTGGGTTTCTAAAATCAATGCCTTTCCTGTAATCTTTTATTCAAAAGGATGACATATCTCCTCTTTCATGCTGTTGTTTCGGTTGAGGCTCCGGGACCCTCGTATTAAAAAGGCCTGAGCATAAATAAGTGTCATGGCTGTGTAATCAATGTTTTTTTCTAATTTCACGGTTGCAAATAAAGATCTGTGGGTTTCTAAAATCAATGCCTTTCCTGTAATCTTTTATTCAAAAGGATGACATATCTCCTCTTTCATGCTGTTGTTTCGGTTGAGGCTCCGGGACCCTCGTATTAAAAAGGCCTGAGCATAAATAAGTGTCACGGCTGTGTAATCAATGTTTTTTTCTAATTTCACGGTTGCAAATAATGATCTGTGGGTTTCTAAAATCAATGCCTTTCCTGTAATCTTTTATTCAAAAGGATGACATATCTCCTCTTTCATGCTGTTGTTTCGGTTGAGGCTCCGGGACCCTCGTATTAAAAAGGCCTAAGCATAAATAAGTGTCACGGGTGTGTAATCAATTTTTTTTTCTAAATTCACGGTTGCAAATAATGATCTGTGGGTTTCTCAAATCAATGCCTTTCCTGTAATCTTTTATTCAAAAGGATAACATATCTCCTCTTTCATGTTGTTGTTTCGGTTGAGGCTCCGGGACCCTCGTATTAAAAAGGCCTGAGCATAAATAAGTGTCACGGGTGTGTAATCAATTTTTTTTTCTAAATTCACGGTTGCAAATAATGATCTGTGGGTTTCTAAAATCAATGCCTTTCCTGTAATCTTTTATTCAAAAGGATGACATATCTCCTCTTTCATGCTGTTGTTTCAGTTGAGGCTCCGGGACCCTCGTATTAAAAAGGCCTGAGCATAAATAAGTGTCACGGCTGTGTAATCAATGTTTTTTTCTAATTTCACGGTTGCAAATAATGATCTGTGGGTTTCTAAAATCAATGCCTTTACTGTAATCTTTTGTTCAAAAGGATGACATATCTCCTCTTTCATGCTGTTGTTTCGGTTGAGGCTCCGGGACCCTCGTATTAAAAAGGCCTGAGCATAAATAAGTGTCACGGCTGTGTAATCAATGTTTTTTTCTAATTTCACGGTTGCAAATAATGATCTGTGGGTTTCTAAAATCAATGCCTTTCCTGTAATCTTTTATTCAAAAGGATGACATATCTCCTCTTTCATGCTGTTGTTTCGGTTGAGGCTCCGGGACCCTCGTATTAAAAAGGCCTGAGCATAAATAAGTGTCATGGGTGTGTAATCAATTTTTTTTTCTAAATTCACGGTTGCAAATAATGATCTGTGGGTTTCTCAAATCAATGCTTTTCCTGTAATCTTTTATTCAAAAGGATGACATATCTCCTCTTTCATGCTGTTGTTTCGGTTGAGGCTCCGGGACCCTCGTATTAAAAAGGCCTGAGCATAAATAAGTGTCACGGCTGTGTAATCAATGTTTTTTTCTAATTTCACGGTTGCAAATAATGATCTGTGGGTTTCTAAAATCAATGCCTTTCCTGTAATCTTTTATTCAAAAGGATGACATAGCTCCTCTTTCATGCTGTTGTTTCGGTTGAGGCTCCGGGACCCTCGTATTAAAAAGGCCTGAGCATAAATAAGTGTCACGGCTGTGTAATCAATGTTTTTTTCTAATTTCACGGTTGCAAATAATGATCTGTGGGTTTCTAAAATCAATGCCTTTACTGTAATCTTTTATTCAAAAGGATGACATATCTCCTCTTTCATGCTGTTGTTTTGGTTGAGGCTCCGGGACCCTCGTATTAAAAAGGCCTGAGCATAAATAAGTGTCACGGCTGTGTAATCAATGTTTTTTTCTAATTTCACGGTTGCAAGTAATGATCTGTGGGTTTTTAAAATCAATGCCTTTACTGTAATCTTTTATTCAAAAGGATGACATATCTCCTCTTTCATGCTGTTGTTTCGGTTGAGGCTCCGGGACCCTCGTATTAAAAAGGCCTGAGCATAAATAAGTGTCACGGGTGTGTAATCAATTTTTTTTTCTAAATTCACGGTTGCAAATAATGATCTGTGGGTTTCTAAAATCAATGCCTTTCCTGTAATCTTTTATTCAAAAGGATGACATATCTCCTCTTTCATGCTGTTGTTTCAGTTGAGGCTCCGGGACCCTCGTATTAAAAAGGCCTGAGCATAAATAAGTGTCACGGCTGTGTAATCAATGTTTTTTTCTAATTTCACGGTTGCAAATAATGATCTGTGGGTTTCTAAAATCAATGCCTTTACTGTAATCTTTTGTTCAAAAGGATGACATATCTCCTCTTTCATGCTGTTATTTCGGTTGAGGCTCCGGGACCCTCGTATTAAAAAGGCCTGAGCATAAATAAGTGTCACGGCTGTGTAATCAATGTTTTTTTCTAATTTCACGGTTGCAAATAATGATCTGTGGGTTTCTAAAATCAATGCCTTTCCTGTAATCTTTTATTCAAAAGGATGACATATCTCCTCTTTCATGCTGTTGTTTCGGTTGAGGCTCCGGGACCCTCGTATTAAAAAGGCCTGAGCATAAATAAGTGTCACGGGTGTGTAATCAATTTTTTTTTTCTAAATTCACGGTTGCAAATAATGATCTGTGGGTTTCTCAAATCAATGCCTTTCCTGTAATCTTTTATTCAAAAGGATGACATATCTCCTCTTTCATGCTGTTGTTTCAGTTGAGGCTCCGGGACCCTTGTATTAAAAAGGCCTGAGCATAAATAAGTGTCACGGGTGTGTAATCAATTTTTTTTTCTAAATTCACGGTTGCAAATAATGATCTGTGGGTTTCTCAAATCAATGCCTTTCCTGTAATCTTTTATTCAAAAGGATGACATATCTCCTCTTTCATGCTGTTGTTTCGGTTGAGGCTCCGGGACCCTTGTATTAAAAAGGCCTGAGCATAAATAAGTGTCACGGCTGTGTAATCAATGTTTTTTTCTAATTTCACGGTTGCAAATAATGATCTGTGGGTTTCTAAAATCAATGCCTTTCCTGTAATCTTTTATTCAAAAGGATGACATATCTCCTCTTTCATGCTGTTGTTTCGGTTGAGGCTCCGGGACCCTCGTATTAAAAAGGCCTGAGCATAAATAAGTGTCACTGGTGTGTAATCAATTTTTTTTTCTAAATTCACGGTTGCAAATAATGATCTGTGGGTTTCTAAAATCAATGCCTTTACTGTAATCTTTTATTCAAAAGGATGACATATCTCCTCTTTCATGCTGTTGTTTCGGTTGAGGCTCCGGGACCCTCGTATTAAAAAGGCCTGAGCATAAATAAGTGTCACGGCTGTGTAATCAATTTTTTTTTCTAATTTCACGGTTGCAAGTAATGATCTGTGGGTTTCTAAAATCAATGCCTTTACTGTAATCTTTTATTCAAAAGGATGACATATCTCCTCTTTCATGCTGTTGTTTCGGTTGAGGCTCCGGGACCCTCGTATTAAAAAGGCCTGAGCCTAAATAATTGTCACGGGTGTGTAATCAATATTTTTTTCTAAATTCACGGTTGCAAATAATGATCTGTGGGTTTCTAAAATCAATGCCTTTACTGTAATCTTTTATTCAAAAGGATGACATATCTCCTCTTTCATGCTGTTGTTTCGGTTGAGGCTCCGGGACCCTCGTATTAAAAAGGCCTGAGCATAAATAAGTGTCACGGCTGTGTAATCAATGTTTTTTTCTAATTTCACGGTTGCAAATAATGATCTGTGGGTTTCTAAAATCAATGCCTTTCCTGTAATCTTTTATTCAAAACGATGACATATCTCCTCTTTCATGCTGTTGTTTCGGTTGAGCCTCTGGGACCCTCGTATTAAAAAGGCCTGAGCATAAATAAGTGTCACGGCTGTCTAATCAATGTTTTTTTCTAATTTCACGGTTGCAAATAATGATCTGTGGGTTTCTAAAATCAATGCCTTTACTGTAATCTTTTATTCAAAAGGATGACATATCTCCTCTTTCATGCTGTTGTTTCGGTTGAGGCTCCGGGACCCTCGTATTAAAAAGGCCTGAGCATAAATAAGTGTGACGGGTGTGTAATCAATTTTTTTTTCTAAATTCACGGTTGCAAATAATGATCTGTGGGTTTCTAAAATCAATGCCTTTACTGTAATCTTTTATTCAAAAGGATGACATATCTCCTCTTTCATGCTGTTGTTTCGGTTGAGGCTCCGGGACCCTCGTATTAAAAAGGCCTGAGCCTAAATAATTGTCACGGGTGTGTAATCAATATTTTTTTCTAAATTCACGGTTGCAAATAATGATCTGTGGGTTTCTAAAATCAATGCCTTTACTGTAATCTTTTATTCAAAAGGGTGACATATCTCCTCTTTCATGCTGTTGTTTCGGTTGAGGCTCCGGGACCCTCGTATTAAAAAGGCCTGAGCATAAATAAGTGTCACGGCTGTGTAATCAATGTTTTTTTCTAATTTCACGGTTGCAAATAATGATCTGTGGGTTTCTAAAATCAATGCCTTTCCTGTAATCTTTTATTCAAAACGATGACATATCTCCTCTTTCATGCTGTTGTTTCGGTTGAGCCTCTGGGACCCTCGTATTAAAAAGGCCTGAGCATAAATAAGTGTCACGGCTGTCTTATCAATGTTTTTTTCTAATTTCACGGTTGCAAATAATGATCTGTGGGTTTCTAAAATCAATGCCTTTACTGTAATCTTTTATTCAAAAGGATGACATATCTCCTCTTTCATGCTGTTGTTTCGGTTGAGGCTCCGGGACCCTCGTATTAAAAAGGCCTGAGCATAAATAAGTGTGACGGGTGTGTAATCAATTTTTTTTTCTAAATTCACGGTTGCAAATAATGATCTGTGGGTTTCTAAAATCAATGCCTTTACTGTAATCTTTTATTCAAAAGGATGACAGTACTACCAAAATACAGCCAATGAAGGGCCTTAGGAAGACTGAGCCAAGGTTGGATTGTAGTATTTGGTTAGGCTAATCATGATGGCCATGTAGACCACCACCACCGAGAGTCCTGGAAGTAACAGGGATGATGAGATGAAAGAGCTAAGAATAGTAGAACTTGAAACAACAGAGTTAGCCATGGGTGTTAGTGCAAAACCGCTTGGCTTTTTTTTGGCTTTGGGTGCGGCTATTCATGCAGGCCATATAGAGCTGACAACATTCGGTGTTGTATCAGCTATTAAACTAATAAGAACAGTACTACCAAAATACAGCCAATGAAGGGCCTTAGGAAGACTGGGCCAAGGTTGGATTGTAGTATTTGGTTAGGCTAATCATGATGGCCATATAGACCACCACCACCGAGAGTCCTGGAAGTAACAGGGATGATGAGATGAAAGAGCTAAGAATAGTAGAACTTGAAACAACAGAGTTAGCCATGGGTGTTAGTGCAAAACCGCTTGGGTTTTTTTTGGCTTTGGGTGTGGCTATTCATGCAGGCCATATAGAGCTGACAACATTCGGTGTCGTATCAGCTATTAAACTAATAAGAACAGTACTACCAAAATACAGCCAATGAAGGGCCTTAGGAAGACTGGGCCAAGGTTGGATTGTAGTATTTGGTTAGGCTAATCATGATGGCCATGTAGACCACCACCACCGAGAGTCCTGGAAGTAACAGGGATGATGAGATGAAAGAGCTAAGAATAGTAGAACTTGAAACAACAGAGTTAGCCATGGGTGTTAGTGCAAAACCACTTGGCTTTTTTTTTGGCTTTGGGTGCGGCTATTCATGCAGGCCATATAGAGCTGACAACATTCGGTGTCGTATCAGCTATTAAACTAATAAGAACAGTACTACCAAAATACAGCCAATGAAGGGCCTTAGGAAGACTGAGCCAAGGTTGGATTGTAGTATTTGGTTAGGCTAATCATGATGGCCATGTAGACCACCATGTAGTAATAAGAACAGTACTACCAAAATACAGCCAATGAAGGGCCTTAGGAAGACTGAGCCAAGGTTGGATTGTAGTATTTGGTTAGGCTAATCATGATGGCCATGTAGACCACCACCACCGAGAGTCCTGGAAGTAACAGGGATGATGAGATGAAAGTGCTAAGAATAGTACTACTTGAAACAACAGAGTTAGCCATGGGTGTTAATCCAAGACCGCTTGGATTTATTTTTGTATTGGGTGCAGCTAATCATGCAGGCCATATAGAGCTGACAACATTCAGTGTTGTATCAGCTATAAAAATAATAAGAACTGTACTATCAAAATACAGACAATGAAGGGCCTATGAAGACTGAGCAAAGGTTGGATTGTAGTATTTTGTTCGGCTAATCATGATGGCCATGTAGACCGCCCGTAACAGGGATGAAAGTGCTAAGAATAGTACTAATTGAAACAACAGAGTTAGCCATGGGTGTTAGTGGTCTAAGACCACTCGGCTTTTTTTTGGGTTTGGGTGCAGCTAATCATGAAGGACAGATAGACCTGCCACCATTTGGTGTTGTAACAGGAATGAAAATGCAAAGAACAGTACTACATAACACAACCTACTTACCATGGGTCCTAGAACATATGTTTGGTTGTTATATTTTGTAAGGGTAATCATGCAGGCCATATAGACCTCCACCGATAGGGTGAGTATGAGTAACAGCTATTAAAATGTGAAGGACATTACTAATTAACACAACATAGTTACCATGGGTCGCAGACCAAGAGCAGATGTCTTATTATTATATTTTGTATGGGTAATCATCCAGGCCGTATAGACCTCACCAAATAGGGGGAGTTACAGAGATTAAAGTGCTAAGAATGGTAGCACTTAAAACACAACCTCGTTAAAATAGGTAGCAGACCACATGTCTTATTATTATAATTTTTCAGGGTAATCTGGCAGGCCATATAGAACTCCCCCGATAGGGGGGGGGAACAGGGATTAAAGTGCTAAGAAAAGTACTAATTGACACAAGCTAGTTGGGTCCAAGAACGCATGTTTGATTATTAGAATTTATTAGGGTAATTATATATCTAACAAATCTATCTATTTCTCTTCTATCGATTCTATCTAACTATCAATCTATGTATATCTATCTATCCTATCTATCACTATCAATCTATCTTCTGTCCGGGATGTTTTGAGACAGCCACTTTGGGAATGTTAGTTGATTTAGACCCATTATGGCTTAAAAGCAGACTCTGCATCAACTATGTAATTTTCCATGTGAGTTTTGCCAGGGATCCCCCTCCAGCATGCAACAGTCCAGGTGTTAGTACCCTTGAAACAACTTTTCCATCACTATTTTGGCCAGAAAGAGTCCTTGTAGGTTTTAAAGTTCGCCTGCCTATTGAATTCAATGGCGGTTCGCGCGAACCGAAAATTTTAGGTTCGCGACATCACTAGTTCTCAGTTGGATTCTATTATTTCAACTGTCACTGTGGGGAAGGGAGTTTTTTTGCCTCAGGATAAAAGATCTAAGGGTAAATCTAAAGCTTCTAATCCGTTTTCATTCTTTTCAACAGAATAAGGAACAGAAAGCCAATCCTTCTTCCAAAGAATCTGGTTCCAATTGGAAACCTGTCACGCTGCACTGTTGCTAGGGGCGCGGCGTCTTCCCCATGCTCGTTGCCTTGGGCTGTGTCGGCTCTGGATGCGTGCGGCACTGACGTCATCGCTGCACGCTCCTGATGCTGGCCGGTCCTGTGGCGCCAATCCTCTGCCTATTTAAACGGGCAGCAGATGATCTGTCAATGCCCAAGTATAGTTACTACTTCTTGTGCTCCTGGGAGTGACAGATCATCTGCTGAACTGATACTTTGTTGCTGAAACCTTGCCTGTCTCACTACTCTACCTGGTTAACCCCTAAACTGCTGGACTGATACTTTGTTGCTGAAACCTTGCCTGTCTTACTATGCTACCTGGTTAACCCCTAAACTGCTGGATTGATACTTTGTTGCTGAAACCTTGCCTGTCTTACTACTCTACCTGGTTCACCCCTTATCTGCTGGACTGATTCTTGTTACTGAACCCTGCCTGTCTCATTATGCTACTTGGTTATTCCCTAACTTGCTGGACTGACTCCTTGTTGCTGAACCCTGCCTGTCTCACTTCACCACCTGGTTAACCCCTTGATTACTGGCCTGACTTTCTGTTGCCGGATCCTATCTGCCTATTTGCCTTGTGCTATCCAGCCTGTGGTGAGTGCCGCTCTCCTCATTTGCCTGATACTCTCTGCTCTGGGATATTCCCTATCTTTCTGGCTCGACGCCGGGATAACAAGACTACTGGCCAAGTTCGGTCTGATAGAGGAGTATCCCACGAGTCTTACAAAACCTTCTTCAAGTTGGATTTAATCCAAGCCTTTTAAGAAACCAAAGCCAGCCCCCTAGTCTGCATGAAGGTGCGGCCCTCATTCCAGTTCAGCTGGTGGGGGGAAGATAACATTTTTTCCCAAAACATTTGGGCAGATTCTGTCCAAAATCAGTGGATTCAGAGTATTGTCTCTCAAGGGTATCGAATAGGATTCAGAGTAAGACCTCCTGTGAGAAGATTCTTTCTCTCTCACGTTCCAGCAAATCTGGTGAAGGCACAGGCTTTTCTGAAGTGTGTTTCAGATCTAGAGCTTTCAGGAATAATCATACAAGTTCCATTTCAGGAACAGGGTCTGGGGTTTTATTCTAATCTATTCATTGTCTCAAAGAAAGAAAATTCATTCAGGCCAGTTTGGGATCTGAAATTTTGAATCGTTTTGTAAGAGTGCCAACCTTCAAAATGGTGACTATAAGGACTATTCTGCCTTTTGTTCAGCAAGGTCATTATATGTCCACGATAGACTTACAGGATGCATATCTTCATATTCCAATTCTTCCAGACCACTATCGATTTCTGAGATTCTCTTTTCTAGACAAACATTACCAATTTGTCACTCTTCCATTTGACCTAGCGACAGCTCCAAGAATTTTTCAAAAGGTTGTCGGTACCCTACTCTCTGTAATCAGAGAACAGGGTATTGCGGTGTTCCCTTATTTGGATGATATCTTGGTACTAGCTCAGTCTTGTAGGATCAATTTACCAAAAAGTTCCTTGATTCCTCAGACAAGGGTCACATTTTTAGGTTTCCACATAGATTCAGTGTTCATGTTCATGTTTTCAGCTTGTTGAAACCTTCAGTCTCAATCATTCCCTTCATTGGCTATGTGCATGAAAGTTTTAGGTCTCATGACTGCAGCATCGGACGTGATCCCCTTTGCTCGTTTTCATATGAGACCTCTTCAGCTTTGTATGCTGAATCAGTGGTGCAGGGATTATACAAGGATATCACAATTAATATGCTTAAATTCCAATGTTCGACTCTCTCTAACTTGGTGGTTAGATCACCATTGTATAGGTCAAGGGGCCTCTTTTGTTCGTCCAAACTGGACTGTAATCACAATAGATGCAAGTCTTTCAGGTTGGGGAGCTGTCTATGGATCTCTAACAGCACAAGGGGTTTGGAAATCTCAAGAAGCGAGGTTACCAATCAATATTTTAGAACTCCGTGCTATTTTCAGGGCTCTTCAGGTTTGGCCTCTGTTGAAGAGAGAACCATTCATTTGTTTTCAGACAGACAATATCACAACTGTGGCATATGTCAATCATCAGGGTGGGACTCACAGTTCCCTAGCTATGAAATAAGTATCTCGGATACTTTCTTGGGCGGAATACAGCTCCAGTCTAATTTCTGCAGTACATATCCCAGGTGTAGGCAACTGGGAAGCGGATTATCTCAGCCATCAGACTTTACATCCAGGGGAGTTGTCTCTCCATCCAGATGTGTTTTTTCAGAAATAGATCTGATGGTTTCCCATCTAAACAAGAAACTTTCCCGGTACTTGTCCCGGTCCAGGGATCCTCAGGCGGAGTCAGTGGATGCGTTAGCAGTTTCTTGGTTTTACCAACCTGCTTATATCTTTCCGCCTCTAGTTCTTCTTCCAAGAGTGATCTCCAAGATCATCATGGAACAATAGTTTGTGTTTCTGTAGCACCAGCATGGCCTCACAGTTTTTGGTATGCGGATCTTGTCCGGATGTCCAGTTGCCAACCTTGGCCACTTCTGTTAAGACCAGACCTTCTGTCTCAAGGACCGTTTTTCCATCAGGATCTTAAATCGTTAAATTTGAAGGTATGGAAATTGAACGCTTAGTGCTTAGTCATAGAGGTTTCTCTGACTCAGTGATTGATACTATGTTACAGGCTCATAAATCTGTTTCTAGGAAGATTTATTATTGAGTTTGGAAGACTTATATTTCATGGTGTTCTTCTCGTAAATTCTCCTGGCATTCTTTTAGAATTCCTAGAATTTTACAGTTTCTTCAGGATAGTTTGGATAAAGGTTTGTCTGCAAGTTCCTTGAAGGGACAAATCTGTGCTCTTTCTGTTTTATTTCACAGAAAGATTGCTAAACTTCCTGATATTCACTGTTTTGTGCAGGCTTTGGACCGTATCAAGCCTGTCATTAAATCTCCTCCTTGGAGTCTTAATTTGGTTTTGAAGGCTTTATAGGCTCTTCCTTTTGAGCCTATGCATTATTTGGATATTAAACTACTTTCTTGGAAAGTGTTGTTCCTTTTGGCTACCTCTTCTGCTAGAAGAGTTTCCGAGTTATCTGCTCTTTCTTGTGAGTCTCCTTTTCTAATTTTCCATCAGGATAAGGCAGTTTTGCGAACTTCATTTAAGTTTTTACCTAAAGTTGTGAATTCTAACAACATTAATAGGGAAATTGTTGTTCCCTCTTTGTGTCCTAATCCTAAGAATTCTTTGGAGAGATCCTTACATTCTCTGGATGTTGTAAGAGCTTTGAAATATTATGTTGAAGCTACTAAAGATTTCAGGAAGACTTCTAGTCTGTTGTCTTTTCTGGTCCTAGGAAAGGTCAGAAAGCTTCTGCCATTTCCTTGGCTTCCTGGTTAAAGCTTTTGATTCATCAGGCTTATTTGGAGTCGGGTCAGGCCCCCGTATTTATAGGCATTTTGAGGTTTGGAAAACTTTGTCCCTCCTGGTAGGATTGTATAGCCCATACGTCACTAGCTCATGGACTCTTGCCAATATGAAAGAAATTAATTTATCAGGTAAGCTCTTACATAAATGATGGTGGGGTTTCTACATATTTTTTTAATTTACTACAAAATATATTATATCAATGTGATAAAGATAATAATCTATCAGCCGTGCCTCCAATAAAATTTTTAGTATATACTAAATTACAATATCATTATTATTAATCTCCAGTAAAATGTTGGAGTACTTATCTCAGCAGTTGCCAACCAATTATAAATGTATTTACATAACAATATATTTATTCCTTAATTCTTGATTAGTTATCTTTATAGACACCTTGAATTATATTTATGTAAAAACTAGATTATGAATCAATTATACATACTAATTCTGTTACAATTATTCTACACAAAACAGATCATAAATTTTATCTCTAAAAATTAACCTTACTTACAATAAATTGCTCATTAAGATGCCACAAAGGAGAATATCAGAACACTCTATAATTAGCCAATAACTCTAATACTGAACTTATAACAATCAGAGAAATTGTATATTATTAGCACAACAACCAATTTATATGCAATTTCTAAGTGATTTCACAATAAGTAAGACTGACTTATAAATATAAAAGTACAAATTGTTTTCTAGCAAATAAAATTATTTAGCATCAATATGACTTGTTCTAAACTAAAGTACGCAGGACTATGAATATAAAATTGAAATACAAAATATACCTTTAAATCACCAGCTTCAATTAAACTGTAGCAACAATGAATGTATTTGCTTTAAAATATTAAATTATAACCATTGCCATACATTACCACTGAACCAGATGAGGGTTCAGTTTTTTTCAGATTAATCCAGATGGTTTACCACCATCATAAATAAGAAAGGTATTTGCAATTTAGAGAATAAAAGGTTTAGGCCCAATGTTGCTTTCTGTAAACCAAGGCAGCAAGATAAGTCAGAGAAAATTCAGCAGCATGTCCTTTTTTATTCTCTGTGCATCAGACTTTATCAAGTGATAAGGTCTAACTATATTCTCTAATCATTGGTGAAAACCGGTATACGCTCCATTCTATGCTTGTCTCTCAAAAGCCCTCAAAGCTGAACATCTCATTGGCTTACTGGGAATGTATGGGTTTTAACAGTCAACCCATTTGGCTGTTATACCAGTTTTTGTCCATTAGGGGCAGCAGACATAGAAATGCAGTTTCATTATCAATACTGCTAACAGTTTACTATATATCTTTTAATTTTTAAATGTATATTTAATATACTTACTATTTCTTATATCAGCAGACAAATATATCCAATATTAAGCTTAACACAGTCAATAACAATGGCACTATGGTAGGCAATCCCCACTAATAACTATATCTGTTGGGTAGTGTATGGCAATCAAGTATGTGATGTCTCACTACTGATCAAATGTATTATATACAGTGGGGTGTTGCTTTTGCATGAAGAGTCTGGGCAGAGAGTGCTAGACTTGCATGCTGTCCTGTGGATTTCTCCTATATTTCCACAATTGTAGCTCAAACATGTCCAATATGTATGGGATTATTTAATACTATATAATCTGAGCATTTTCATACTAAAAATGAGTATACTACTTATATGGCACTAAAAAGGATATTAATACTTTCAGCATGGATCTAATTAATATTTTCTCAGTTTACAATTTCCATCTTAATATCACATACATACCTTGTGAGTGGCAGTCTGATGTAATTTCATATAGCTATATTTACATTTGATTATTATCCCATATTAATATAAATATTGCATATCTGTGGATATTGTTTTAATATTTAGTGTATACGCTATATGATATGATTCAGGGCACACATTATATAGGCATTCATATATTAGTATCTACTAGTCATATCTGAAACCTAGTTTGTATATCAGATGCCTGGAAAACAAAATAATGTTATTATTATTTTTTTTTTTAAATGGACATTTTAAATTGACCATATAGCTACTTACTCAATTCAGTAGATAATGATCTACTTTGTTGCTGTTAGGCATTTCTCTCAAATTCACAAATATACATTTATACAATACTGAGGTACACAATAACTGAAAATTTGACATAAGTTGTACTTTAAAATATCAATTTTGATGCTTTCAACTTCCCCATATCACCAAGGGTATTTGGAGCTTCAACGTCTGGCGTTTGTGTATTTGGAACTCAGCATGTGCCAATTTGCACTGAGATAATAGATATTTAAATTGTTGGTCATCCTGGAAAGGTATCTCAAATTGTAGACCTCTCAGCTGCTTATCCACAGGGGTTCCTGTGATCTAAGTAATGAATTTCTTAGGCTAAATTAATTTAGAGATTTCAATCTGGGAAGACTCTATAACAATAATTCTTTAGAAATTACCTCTCTTCTGAGACCGTGATCAAAGGCTCTTGAAATGTGACATGATCTCTTATAGTTTGGGACAAATGTTTGTTCTTTATAAGTCCTGTCTAGTGAAACTCTGAATAGCAGGAGGTTTGAGTAAACATACTTTCTTTCATGTGTACTGGTTACATGCCAGGCTTGTAATGTGTCTCTGACAACAGAAAGGGGGGTCAATATCACCCAATTCAGTGTTGTCAACAATGTTGTATCATTCAGCAATACAATTGATATCAATAGCTTCCTCTATGAATGAAATAATCAATATGATATCTGTGCATATAGCTTCCAATGATATCTCACCTTTTATATGACAATAGGTAGACTCTACAGCGGTCAGGAGTGTGCACATGTCATTCTTACTTAATGACATCAAGTATTTGCTAAATTTATTATATCTTTATGCCGTAAAAAAAGTGCAGCCACAGAGTATCAATATATGTGCATACTCCAGAGATATTATAAAGCTATCTATTTTTGTTTTACAATCAAAGATAACAAGAGAACCTTATTTTTTTAAATGCATGCTCAATCTGTATTAGATAAGTTTACTTTTAATTGCACTGTCTCTTTAATTATGTACAAAAATAGATAATAAGATCTTAAAGTCAAATATTTTAAAATGTAGCATTTTTCAATTATATTATAACTATAAATGTTAATTTATTTTCTTTTTCTTTAAACAGGGGATGCTGGTTATTTTAGAGAATGGTTTGTTATTTTGTAGAGAATGGTTATTCACACCTTACAATAATCCTCGAAGAAGATGTGAGGTTAAATTCAATGAGGCATATAGATCCACCAGAAAGCTTTTGGACTGCTAAAAATGCGCTTTTGTTGTCTTGACCACTCAGGTGGTGTGATGCAGTATGCTTCAGAAAAAGTGGCTAAAATAATTCTGGTCTGCTGTATACTGCATAACATTGCAATTCACAGTGGATGTGAAATTGAAGATGATGCTAATGACATATCAATTGAGGACTTTCCAGAGGTGATCTGCAAAGATGCACTAACCAGACAGGCCATAACTGCAAAGAATTTTGTAGCTGAAAATTATTTTAATGAATATTTAAAAATAGTCTATAAAGAGCTATTCTATTTTTTTATTTCAATTGCTACTAATTGATATAAAATTTAAAAAAAAAGATCTGTTCACATGTATATTTATATATATATTGTTATCATTCAATTTCTTTTTGTCATTGTTAATAACAAATATTTTTTTCCTCTATCTTACAATTTAACTAAAAAAAAATTCCATTAGAGTTTGGAAAGAAATATAAATATCTAGATTTGTAAAAAGTTTAACATTTTCAACTGTGAGCAAACAACATTTTTTTATTTCATGATTCAGATAGAAAAACAAATTTTAAACAACATTCAAATTTAGTTTTGTTATCTAATTTGCCTCATTCTGTTGTTATCCTTTGCTGAAAAGCATATCTAGATAGGCTCAGGAATTGTTGTTTGGTGGCAGCACATAGATGCATCTTGTGATTTTCTTACTTATATGCATTGGTATTTCTTAAAAAAAGGATATCTAAAGAAAGCAGATAATTAGATTATAGAATTATAGTCAAATGTTGTTTAAAATTGTTTTGTTTTTTGAATCATGATTAAAAAATATTTGGTTTAATGTCCCTTTAAGCTCACTTATGCAGACTAAATAATGAGTCATCACTGTTATCAAAAATGTTCTTGTATACGAATTAGAGAAATTAAAAATAGGAAATATAAACATCACAACATTCCTTGTTTAGTAGTCCTGGGTGATAATGTATGTATATTAACAGTAGTATTTTTAATAAATATAAAAAAAAAATTCTCAGATGTAACATAGTGGATATTTTTAGATTCACATTTTATTTTTAATGCAACATATATACAATTTGTATTAACTATTACAACCGATAACATATTACAAATTTACACTAAATAAAATGTAATACTATATTACTAATTTATAAACTATTTTAATGATAACTATATGCAAATACAATTAGGAAATGTATTTTAGAAATAATATACATTTCCTATATATAATTTACATTATCTTGGGCATATGAGAACCAAAAATGACTCCAAATTAAAAATATCTCCTGGCTCAAAAAAGAGATTATCACAATAATTTAAGCTTGTATAAACTAATGGTATTAGATCAATCTAATTTAAAGTTGTTAAGCTTGTGTCATTATTCAATATCAATATATCAAAATGTAAAAATAAAATTAGTTTTTTAAACATAAAATAATCAAATAACAAGAGATTTACAAGATTTATAGATGCAACCAAGATGGATGCAGAGAGTAAAACCTTTCACATCAGGTTAAATGATAATTTTAGTTTATGTGATGGACCATTATTTTCCAAAACGCTTAGGGGGCGTCCATGGATTAACCCAAGATGACAGGGACAAAACTATATACAAAATGATACACAGAATGTATTGTGTTTCTGACATTAAAAGAAACAGACGTCAATGCCTGAGACTCTATAGCGATGTTAGAAGTAGAGAACCAGAATATTACGAATCCATTAGGAGCCTTCTAAGGACAAGTAAGTTTAATAATCACAATAATTATTCAATTAACCATTAAATTAACAATTTATTTTTTAATTATCAAATTAAAAGCAACATTATACTCCATACATTTTCTTTTAGCAGATATTCTACAACTTTGCACAATCAAACTTTTGATATAAATATACTTCATAATGTTTTCAATTAACAATTTGTGACTGTTTCTAGGCCACTACAGGCAACCTCTTATAACATTTTTTGGTACTAGCTTATTGAAACAAGAGACAGCTATTCAATGTGGGCTATATAGATAACATTGTGCTCTCTCCGGTGTAGCTGTACTTAACTTTACAATGAAAGTGTTAAAGCCCATAAAATTATTTTTTTTTAAATTAAATTTGGATCAGGATGCTGTCAACACAGGCTCATAGAACTAATCAATTAACAGTACTATTCAATGTATTATATATTATTATGTTGGCCATTCCAAAATAGAATAACGTATATTAAATCTCTGTATGTTTGTAAAATATATGAATTTTGTATGTCTGCAGGAACCTTTAGTGACAACAATCAAGAAATAAATTCTAACTATTTTTAATTATTAACTTTATAACCAAAAAAATAATCTACTAACTATTCATTAATTATAACATAAAATAACATGAAAACTAACAATAGTCTAAATTATAAATTACTAATTAATGAAATGGACATGAAACCCAAAATTTTAGTTTCATGATTTAGACAGATAATACCATTTTAAACAACTTTACTATTTACTTCTATTATTTTATTTGATTCCTTCTCTTGTTATCCTTTGATGAAATGTTTATGTAGGAAAGCCCAGGAGTAGCAAAGAACCTAGGTTCTACGTGCTGACTGTTTGCTGAATATATTTACAGATTGTTATTGTCTCACCCATGTGTTCACTTAGAAACCAGTAGTGCATTGCTGCTCCTTCAACAAATGATAACAAGAGATTGAAATAAATTATAAAATAGAAGTCTATTAGAAATTTGTTTAAAATAGTATGTTCTACCTAAATCATGAAAGTAAAATTTTGTGTTTCATGTCACTTTAAAAAAAAGATAACATAAAAGTAACTATAAACATTAATCTTATTTTTTCTATCTATATACATTACTTCAGATTAGAAAAAACAAAAAATTTGTGGTGCCCCTCCTCAATGTTTTGTGAGGCCTTTTCTAAATTGTACTCCTTGCAGTGAGGCTAGCTCTCCGCCCTTGACTTTCTTTGCTTGACAGTGAATTCTCTCCACAGCCAGGAGGTGTCAGACGCTTAACAATAGTCCATACACCTCAAGGTACAAAATAAAACCAGCAAGTAATTTATGAAGGTATTGATCTTGATAATATAATCCTCATTGGTATAATTTTATAATTGTAGAAACTGATAATTATGATAAAATATCCAAGAAAAGGAGGTTTCAGGAGAATAAGGGATTTATCTTATTTTGAAGGTATTCATATAATTACTACAATTGAATGTATTTTTTAAAATTTAAAATGTTAATTTTTATAATTCTATATCTGTTCATAGGAAGTGAAACAGAGGAAAATAATGTCCAAAACAAAATTGCAGTAACTTTGCCATCGATGCAACTAGGTAAATGTATGGTTTTTCTATGTTTATTTTATAATGAACAATTCTTGTCTGTCTTTCTATCTATCTCTCTATATATTTATATATTTATATATTTATAGAACAGATGAAAGTATAGAAATATACGGACAAAATGAATCTGAAAATGATGCTGCTATGGAAGTTACAAATGTTTCAAGATATACACAGACAATTACAACTTCAACACCTCCATCCTCCAGTCATATTGGTAATAATTTTTAGATTATTGCATTTCCATTACTCTTCATAAAAATATCTCAAACTTTATATAATATTTTTTTTAATATATTTTTTAAAGATGCCGGTGTGCAAGTTGGATCCCAAGTACAGTCACCTGTTCAAGAAGAAATCATAAATATTATGGATTCTCTAAAGAATTTAAATGCACTGGTTCAAAAGCTATACAACGCTTATGTTGTGGAGAAGATGTATTTGTGATAGATCTGGAGTTTCCCCTCCCAGGTCTGTAGATCTGCACTCCTGACTATGATCAGTAATTGGAACCAGATTTATAATGACCTCTCTTGAGGAATCATCCTCCTCCTGCATATCTGAAAAATATAAATTAAAAAATATTAATTATTATGTTTTAAAAAAAAAACTTTTTTTTTAAAAAACATTCGTTATGTGTCACCATGAGGATACTTGTGTTATTTTCAAGGTTACCACAATAAATGACCTTACATTTTGGTGGCAAAAGATGTAGATATTGTAAAAATAACTCATGGAAGAAAGATAAGTTGATCATTTATAACCATGAAAAGTACTAATAGTGCAGAGAATGTGATTAAATGGACAGTCAACACCAGAAATTGTGTTATTTAAAAATATAGATAATACTTTGTTACCCATTCCCCAGTTTTGCATAACCAACGCAGTTCTAAAAATGCAAATTTTACCTCTGTGATTAACTTGTATCTAAGCATCTTATGACAGGCCTATGATTACATGACATTTATTATCTATTGACTTTCATTTTAGACAATTGGTGCAGTGTCTGCCGCAAGACAGGGGCGTGATCACAATGTTATCTATATGGCCTACATGAAATAGCTCTCCCCTGTTGTGAAAATAAAATAAAAAGCATGTGACAAGAAACGGCCTTCAAGGGCTTTGAAATTATCATATGAGCCTTACTAGGTTTAACTTTCAAATAGGAATACCAAGTGAACAAAGCACATTTGTTGATAAAAGTACATTTTAAATTTCTGGGAAAATTACATGCCCTGTTTGAAACCTGTTATTTTTATTTTTGAGTTTACTGTCCCTTCAAAGAACTAAAATTAAAACATCAATATTACTTCCATCTTCCAGAATAAACAAAAACACATATTCAAGATATGGATAGATGGTCAATCTTTAAATAACAAATTAATTATTCATTATTCTTTAGAGTTATATTATAACAACATATTTACCATCAAAAAGTGGTGCTAAATCCGTGACCATAGATCTAAAAAGACGTCCAACATCCGCTGTTAAAAAAATAAATAAATAAATACATTATAATTATTATTGTTTCTTTTAAAACTTTTAGAAGCAATATAAATAATATAACAATAAATACCTGTGCTTCTTCCAACTGCTGTATCTGGTGTACTGCTCTGTACATCTGGGACGGTATCAGCAGATGATAGGCTATGACTGGTATTTGATGTAGATCATCTATATTGTCCTTGTTGTTGATGTTGTCTGATCTGTAAACTTTCCATTTGATGGGATGTTGATGCTCGTGGTTCAGATTCTATGGAGGTAGATGGAGCGTTAACCGTGGCTGATGTGGACGACTGAGCAGACAAACCTATTAGATAAATATTATAATTAGCACAAGTTTTTCATTCATCACTATAAAAACAAACCGACACAAAATAAATCAATCATTTTTTTATTATTTTGAGTAAAACCAGCATAATGGATAACAAGGAAAACATTTTAACACATGAGCTAGCATTTCACTGGGGTTTGTATGTAGCATTAGTGAGAAAGGTACATTAGTGTGACACACATCAACCAGCATTGTACAGTTGGATGTATGCAGCATTAATGCGAAAAATTACATTGTTATGGAACACATTAACTTACATTTTAATGTGGGATGGATGTAGCATTAGTGATATGAGTAAATTAATATGGCTCACATGAACTAGCATTTTAATGGGGGGTGTATGCAGCATTAGTGATAAAAGTACATTAGTGTGTCACAAATACACTAGCATTGTACAAGGGTGATGTATGGAGCATTGTTGATAAAATGGACATTATTGTGACACATAAACTATCAATTTACTATGGGATGTATGTAGTATTACTGAGATGAGGATATTAATGTGTCTCACATGAAATAGCATTTTACTGGGGGATGTATGTAGCATTTGTGTTAAAGGTACATTTGTGTGGTACACATGAACTAGCATTGTACAGGTGGATGTATGCAGCATTAGTGATAAAATGGACATTATTGTGGCACACATGAACTAGCATGGTAGAGGTGGATGTCTGTAGCATTACTGATAAATGAACATTATTAAGGCACAAATGAACTAGCATTGTACAGGTAGATGTATGCAACATTACTGATAAAAAGGAAATGTATTTGGCTCACATGAACTAACATTGCAGAGGTATCAATATTTAGAAAAGGACATTATAATGACTCACATAAACTAGCATTGTACATGTGAATGTATGTAGCATTAGTGAGAAAAAAGTACATTACTAAGTTGCACAAAAAATAGCACTTTACTGATGGATGGATGTAGCATTATTGAGAAAAGGACAATAATGTGGCACACATGAGCTAGCATTGTACAGGTAGATCTTTATAGCAGTATAGAGACAAAAATACTTTATTATGGCACACATGATGTTGCATTGTACATGTTAATGTATGTATCATTAGTGTTGGATGCACGTATTATCAGTGAGAAATAGAACATTTAGTTAGCAAACATGAACTAGCTGTGCCGGAGAATTAAAATTGCATTAATTAGAAAATTGTACATTAAAATGGGTCCAATTGAATATCATTAGTTAAATGGTTGTATGTAGCATTGCTGACAGCAAACAACATTAGTAGGCCGGACATGAAATAGAGTAAAAAAACGTTGATTGTAGCATTAGTGACAAAAAAGGACATGAGTATGGCGCAGATGAACTACCACCTTCAATGCTACACCTATTGTTATGATGCACAATCATATAATTTTGCCACATAGGCAGTAGCTATGTGATTATGTTCCATAGCATTAATGATGAAAAGTATATAACAACTGAACACGTCACACAACAGTTTTAAAATTGGTTTAAAAGCGTTAATATGAACTCCAAAAAAGTATTTTTTTGAAAATAAAAGAAAAAATTTTTTTTCCTATACATGTGAACAGTTTATGTTACCGCTTGTATGACGAATATTACACCTATATGGTCACGTTGGTTAAGAAATCAACCAATAAACTGTAGAATGCTTTGTAACTTTGTTCTTCCGCGCCAAGCAAAGCTTCAAAGTTATCAATAATCTGATTGGCTTCGAGACAGATTAGATGCAATATTTTACGGGTTGGTTTTTAGTGCATTCATGTAACGAAGTTGAATCTGCTATGTGCGAATGCCAGTGGGTAAATTTGATACACTTATTGAGATGAGTTTGACGCCTTAGTACATGTGCGTGACTGGCCTTAAAACAATCGTTAGACTCAACCTACAAAAGCCAGACACAATTGCAAGAGATGGATATGAAGCCCATTAGAGGGAGTAGATTTATGTAAGGTCGAGCGGACATGATTCGCTGTAGCCAGGGCCGGCTTAACCATGGGACCAAGTGGGTCCTAAGGACCCAGGTGACACTTGACTGGGGGCGGCATTTCACTGACTAAGGTAAAAGCCTCCTTAGCAGTGAGAAGTGCAGAGATCACAGCTGCTCTTTTGCCAGTAGAGCCTTTCAGAGTTTGCTGCATATTGACAGTTTGTGCTACACTAAATAACTCCTCCTCTGCTGAAGGTAGCACTGAGTGAATATTCCATTTGGGGGTTGGGCTTCAAGACGAAGGAGACTGCCACTACATGAGGGATATTTGTTTATTTTGCCTTTTCTGGTTACCGGTTAAACCTCTCCTCCACTTCACTGCATGTTTAGATAACAGAGCAGAAAGACAAGTAATGTCTTCATCTCCTGCTGCAGAATGGCAGTTTTACCTAATCCGTTTACTTTACTAGGCAGGCTGCTTTTGAAATATTGGGGAAAGGGATGTGGGACTTGGTAGAGTTGCAAAATTTCAGTGGAACTAACTGCAGAGTTAGAGCCCGGCTGCAGCATGCAAATAAAAGTCAAATACGTGTGCTTCCTTCTGAAATTTTTTTATAAAAAGTGTCTGAGTTGCACTATGATTGTGCAGTTTGTATGGTTTTTTTCCGTCAAAAGAGGTAATTGCTCTAAATTAGTTCCACCGTCCCTTATTTTGTTGTTTTCTTAAATTTTAAACCCTGAATGTTTGTGCACAAAATCCATATAATTTAGGTATTAATTTTCAGGAATTCTGCAAAAAGTTAAAAGCATGGTGTTTTGTTTAATTTTTAAAGTTATTAGTATATAATATGGACATGAGTGTATAACTGTCTTATCTGCCTAGACAACATTTCAGAGTACTTTTTAAAATAGGGTTAAAAGGCACAGAAATATGTATCTTGCCATATATCTTGAACATCATGTTATCTCTATTTTGCATATAATATAATGTTCCAGGTGCCTCTTACACAATTAACTATGCAGAAATGTTTTGCACTGGTTAGATATTTTAAAATACATGTACCTAAAATATTACAAGGCTAATGCAAAAAGTATCCTATTAGACTGATTTATAAAGTTATATATATATATATATATATATATATATATATATATATATATATATATATATATATATATATATATATATATATAGCAATATCCGTTCAACCCCTCAAGGTAGAAAAACGCTTCACTCTCCGGTCTCTTTCAAAATCCTTTATTAAGTATCCAGCATCAAATGACAAAATTCCCAAACGTTTCGATACCAATTGGTATCTTTTTCAATGGGTAATCAGAACATATCTATCCCAAAAGAAGATTCCTAATACTAACCACAAACCACTCACCTATATACACCTGTAAAGCCTCTCTGTCACTTCCGGTACATCAGAAAACCGCCCCACCATGCGCATGCGTCCAGGAGTTAGCCAACCGCATGGCTAATTTGCATATTCAATAACGTAATGACGTTTGCGTTCCAACCACGCATAGTTACTCCTTACTGTTTTAGCAGCTAATGCGCATGCCCAGGTGGCTGAAGTTCTAATGATACCGGACTAACTCTTACAAGTATAACTACTCTAAAGTGTAAAAAAACTATCTATACCAAGTTAAAATCTATAATATGACTACCTGAGTTCTCAGAACAGACTTTATTCCTTATATTTATAGAATATTAAGTAAGATACTTAGCATTTTTATATACAGCTTGCTAAGCTAATCACAGCCCCCTTAATTATCTTATCCACAATCTCCAAACCGTCTATTATCTAGTTAAAGTATGTTATACTATAATTATCAATATAACATATAGCTTCTATGCCAATTGGAGTGCAGTGAGAGACTTAGTTGTGGCTACCGCAATACACTAAACACCATATCTTCAGAGACTTTGTGAACCCATATATTCTGGACCAGTCCATCTTCCTGGGTGTTGATGACCTAGACCGATAAATCATGGACATTTCACTTAAAGGAAGACACCAAAGTCCATCTGTACATTCAGACCCTTGGGAGCCACTGTGTCTAAACGATAAATCCAGGAGGTCTCAACTTGGAGTAGTTTCGTGTTCCTATCTCCACCCCTTCGTAAGGGGGGCACATGATCAATCAACATAGTCCTTAAACTTGCCGCTGTGTGCCCAGCTTGAAGGAAATGTCTGGCGACCGGTTGATCAGATGTTTTCTTGTCAATCGCTTGTCTAATCGCATGGCGATGATTGGCCATTCTATCTCGAAATGTAGTAGAGGTCTTCCCCACATAGACAAGCGAACATGGACACATTAGTATGTATACAACATACGTACTCATACATGACAATCTGTGTAGAATCTTGTATTTTCTCCCAGTGTGTGGGTGGTGAAAGAACATCCCTGTTAACATACTATTGCACGTAGTGCAGTCCCCACATCTATAGCAGCCAACTTTTTTCCTGCTGTCCAGCCAAGTACCTTTTTCATAGCACTTCACAGGGTCATTATGGACAAGTAAATCCTTCAAATTGGGTGCTCTCTTATAAGCCATCCGTGGGGCTGATGTGTGCAGGAATGGTAGTGATTTGTCAGTATTGATAATGTCCCAGTTCTTCTTGACCGATTCAGACAATATCTTGGACACGGGGTTGAACGTGGTAACAAAGTTAATGATATCGCTATTGTTTTCTACTTTATCAGTAGGATCATGTGGTTGTAGCAGAGATATTTGATCATCCCCGGCCAGGTTGGTTTGCACCTGTGTTATCAGTTTTCTTGCATATCCTCGTTGCTCCAATTTCTTAATCATTTCATCCTCCTGTACTCTTCTAGTCTCTCTTAGTGTGTTATTGCGGGCCACCCGCGTGAGTTGAGAGGATACCACACTCTTTTTTTGATGTTCAGGGTGAAAACTTGTGGATAGCAACAATGAGTTTCTATCCGTCGGTTTTGAATATAAGGAGGTAGAAAATTTGTAACAATCATCTTCTGTATAAACAGATATGTTTAGATCTAGGAATGGTATGCTCACCCTGTTATGGGCCACTTTAAATCGAATAGTTGACTCAAGCTGATTTAAGCTGTCAACCCACTGTTCTAGGGATTCCTCTGACCCTCTCCATACCAAAAACACATCGTCAATATACCTGACGTACAGTTTAATTTTATCAATTGTGCGAATGTGCATGACCATAGTCTCATACCAAGACATATACAGATTGGCGTATGCGGGAGCCATATTTGAACCCATTGCAGTTCCTGATATTTGTAAGAAGAATTCCTTCTCAAATTTGAAAAAGTTTTTTTCTTCCAGACAAAACCTCAATAATTCCAATAGGAACTCAATGGGTGGTCCCGCATACGCCAATGACTCACTTAACATGGATCTGACCGCCTGTACACCACCATCATGCAGGATGACAGTGTACAAGCTGTCAACATCCATTGTAACAAGTAGGTCATCTGGGCCAAGTTCATTCCAGGCAAGTAACCTCCGAATGAGTGAGGGAGAATCCAGTATAAAGGAATATGACTCCTTTACAACTGGCTGTAGGTGATGATCTATAAAAATGGCCACATTAGAACACAAAGAATCCCTGGCAGACACAATAGGTCTGCCAGGCGGTTTAATCAGAGTCTTGTGTACTTTGGGCAATAGGTATAGTACCGGAATAACCGGAAATGCAGTAGTCATATATTCAAATTCATTTTCATCAATCATACCTGATTCTAGCCCATATTTCAATATAAGATCCAATTCCTTCTTAAATGTATTTATTGGATTTCCTCTTAGTTTACAATAGATGCGATTATCAGTCAGCTGTCTATAGGCTTCCTCTCTATAGTCAACATAATTTTGAACCACTATAGAGCCTCCTTTATCCGCCGCATGAATAATGATCGTGGTGTCATTTTTTAAACTCTTTAGAGCCTCCTTTTCCCCTTTAGTGAGGTTAGGGAACAAATTTTCTACTTTTGCTCGTTCACACGTATCATTAATCATGCGTGAAAAACTACGGATAGAAGGGTTTAAGTTGATTGGATCAAACTTGCTCTGACTTTTGAACTTGTTGACACTCTCTTGTTCACTATTTTTAAAAAAATCCTTAATCCTAAGCTGTCTCTGTAATTTGTAGGTTTCAACATTCATTTTGAATTTGTCTATAGCTGGAGTGGGGACAAAGGACAGGCCCTTATTTAGCAAACTTTTCTCATCTAAACTTAGAGCTCTATCACTTAAATTGTAGATAATATCTACTTTTTCTTGCCTGTTTTTTTCTTTGAATCCTCCCCTCCTCGTGTGCGGTCTTGCTCGTTTTGCTTTACTGGAAGCGGAGGTTTTTTGGAGGATCTGGTGCTCACCCCACCTAAAGGGTGACCAGCATTAACATTTGGGTTGGACTCATCATTATCTGGCCCAGATGAATCGCCTCCACTACTGTCAACAGTGTCAGCAATGTTTCTATTATTAAAGCGTCTCCTTCGTCTAAATTGTGGTCTATTGTCCTCCTTCCCATAGAGCCACCTATACACTCTTCTCTCCCTGTAATCAGTCTCTACAGTCATTAATTTGTTGTTCTTAAAGGTTAACAAATCGTTTTTATATTTGTTAACTTGTCCCTGTAATTTGTTAATCCAATCTTCCCCTGTATCTTCCGTTAGGATCTGGTAGCTCGTCTCTTTAACCTCATTGATTTCCACTCTAATTAGATGTAATAATCTATTGGATTCCTCAATTACCAATAAAATGAGGTCATATGAGCACTTGTTTAAGATTGAGCACCACTTCCTACAGAATTCAGGGTTAGCCCTACCTATCGTGGGTGTATTCTTAATACGAAAACCCCTTGGTATATTTTTATTGCGATGGTAATTGGACAAGTACACAGTATGTAGATGGTGATCTACCTCTCTTTTCTGTAAATTCAACAATTTATGATAAACATCAAGAGGTGTCTCCCCTCTCAACTCACGCAAGTCTGTACTTGCAAGGATGCGCTCTGCATCTGCTTCTGTAAATATAAAGGATTCCCTATTGACAGTGTCATCACCAATATTAGGAGTGTCAGTAGCAGCGGATCCACTCACTTCCATGTCGGTTGATAAAATAATTGTATCCGCTTATAGGTTCAGCCTGTCCTTAATAGGTTAACCGGTCTATTGAAAAACCCAGGTAGTGTTCACAACACCATGTGATTTAAAAACAAACACAGCAGTAAACTTAAAGTCAGTATAACTGCAAGTGAAGAAATGGCACAAGTGAACAAGAGAGTGTCAACAAGTTCAAAAGTCAGAGCAAGTTTGATCCAATCAACTTAAACCCTTCTATCCGTAGTTTTTCACGCATGATTAATGATACGTGTGAACGAGCAAAAGTAGAAAATTTGTTCCCTAACCTCACTAAAGGGGAAAAGGAGGCTCTAAAGAGTTTAAAAAATGACACCACGATCATTATTCATGCGGCGGATAAAGGAGGCTCTATAGTGGTTCAAAATTATGTTGACTATAGAGAGGAAGCCTATAGACAGCTGACTGATAATCGCATCTATTGTAAACTAAGAGGAAATCCAATAAATACATTTAAGAAGGAATTGGATCTTATATTGAAATATGGGCTAGAATCAGGTATGATTGATGAAAATGAATTTGAATATATGACTACTGCATTTCCGGTTATTCCGGTACTATACCTATTGCCCAAAGTACACAAGACTCTGATTAAACCGCCTGGCAGACCTATTGTGTCTGCCAGGGATTCTTTGTGTTCTAATGTGGCCATTTTTATAGATCATCACCTACAGCCAGTTGTAAAGGAGTCATATTCCTTTATACTGGATTCTCCCTCACTCATTCGGAGGTTACTTGCCTGGAATGAACTTGGCCCAGATGACCTACTTGTTACAATGGATGTTGACAGCTTGTACACTGTCATCCCGCATGATGGTGGTGTACAGGCGGTCAGATCCATGTTAAGTGAGTCATTGGCGTATGCGGGACCACCCATTGAGTTCCTATTGGAATTATTGAGGTTTTGTCTGGAAAAAAACTTTTTCAAATTTGAGAAGGAATTCTTCTTACAAATATCAGGAACTGCAATGGGTTCAAATATGGCTCCCGCATACGCCAATCTGTATATGTCTTGGTATGAGACTATGGTCATGCACATTCGCACAATTGATAAAATTAAACTGTACGTCAGGTATATTGACGATGTGTTTTTGGTATGGAGAGGGTCAGAGGAATCCCTAGAACAGTGGGTTGACAGCTTAAATCAGCTTGAGTCAACTATTCGATTTAAAGTGGCCCATAACAGGGTGAGCATACCATTCCTAGATCTAAACATATCTGTTTATACAGAAGATGATTGTTACAAATTTTCTACCTCCTTATATTCAAAACCGACGGATAGAAACTCATTGTTGCTATCCACAAGTTTTCACCCTGAACATCAAAAAAAGAGTGTGGTATCCTCTCAACTCACGCGGGTGGCCCGCAATAACACACTAAGAGAGACTAGAAGAGTACAGGAGGATGAAATGATTAAGAAATTGGAGCAACGAGGATATGCAAGAAAACTGATAACACAGGTGCAAACCAACCTGGCCGGGGATGATCAAATATCTCTGCTACAACCACATGATCCTACTGATAAAGTAGAAAACAATAGCGATATCATTAACTTTGTTACCACGTTCAACCCCGTGTCCAAGATATTGTCTGAATCGGTCAAGAAGAACTGGGACATTATCAATACTGACAAATCACTACCATTCCTGCACACATCAGCCCCACGGATGGCTTATAAGAGAGCACCCAATTTGAAGGATTTACTTGTCCATAATGACCCTGTGAAGTGCTATGAAAAAGGTACTTGGCTGGACAGCAGGAAAAAAGTTGGCTGCTATAGATGTGGGGACTGCACTACGTGCAATAGTATGTTAACAGGGATGTTCTTTCACCACCCACACACTGGGAGAAAATACAAGATTCTACACAGATTGTCATGTATGAGTACGTATGTTGTATACATACTAATGTGTCCATGTTCGCTTGTCTATGTGGGGAAGACCTCTACTACATTTCGAGATAGAATGGCCAATCATCGCCATGCGATTAGACAAGCGATTGACAAGAAAACATCTGATCAACCGGTCGCCAGACATTTCCTTCAAGCTGGGCACACAGCGGCAAGTTTAAGGACTATGTTGATTGATCATGTGCCCCCCTTACGAAGGGGTGGAGATAGGAACACGAAACTACTCCAAGTTGAGACCTCCTGGATTTATCGTTTAGACACAGTGGCTCCCAAGGGTCTGAATGTACAGATGGACTTTGGTGTCTTCCTTTAAGTGAAATGTCCATGATTTATCGGTCTAGGTCATCAACACCCAGGAAGATGGACTGGTCCAGAATATATGGGTTCACAAAGTCTCTGAAGATATGGTGTTTAGTGTATTGCGGTAGCCACAACTAAGTCTCTCACTGCACTCCAATTGGCATAGAAGCTATATGTTATATTGATAATTATAGTATAACATACTTTAACTAGATAATAGACGGTTTGGAGATTGTGGATAAGATAATTAAGGGGGCTGTGATTAGCTTAGCAAGCTGTATATAAAAATGCTAAGTATCTTACTTAATATTCTATAAATATAAGGAATAAAGTCTGTTCTGAGAACTCAGGTAGTCATATTATAGATTTTAACTTGGTATAGATAGTTTTTTTACACTTTAGAGTAGTTATACTTGTAAGAGTTAGTCCGGTATCATTAGAACTTCAGCCACCTGGGCATGCGCATTAGCTGCTAAAACAGTAAGGAGTAACTATGCGTGGTTGGAACGCAAACGTCATTACGTTATTGAATATGCAAATTAGCCATGCGGTTGGCTAACTCCTGGACGCATGCGCATGGTGGGGCGGTTTTCTGATGTACTGGAAGTGACAGAGAGGCTTTACAGGTGTATATAGGTGAGTGGTTTGTGGTTAGTATTAGGAATCTTCTTTTGGGATAGATATGTTCTGATTACCCATTGAAAAAGATACCAATTGGTATCGAAACGTTTGGGAATTTTGTCATTTGATGCTGGATACTTAATAAAGGATTTTGAAAGAGACCGGAGAGTGAAGCGTTTTTCTACCTTGAGGGGTTGAACGGATATTGCTATATGTTTTCAACGCAGCACCCCGGCGGATGTCTTATGTCACAGTGAGTGCACCTGTCTGGATATTTATATATATATATATATATATATATATATATATATATATAAGTAGTAATAGTATGGAGGTTATGTCAAACTTTTTTGACAGGTGGACACGCCCCTTTCTCCTCCCCTAAACCCGCCCCTTTCCACTCCCACTTTTACGCCCCTTATTGATATCAATTTGATATAAAATTGATATAAAAAGGGGATTTTGATACGAATTTGATATAAAATTGATATTAAAAAAGTGTTTTTAATATGTATTTGATATAAAATTGATATTAAATTGTTTTTTTATTAGGATTTGGATTAAAAGGTTATAAGAGGTTATTAAGCTTATTTTGATATGGTTGATTAGGAGCTTTATAAAAGACTATAAAGTTTATTTAATTTAAAAAAGGTATAAAGTATACTTTGATATTGTATTCTATTAAAAGGGAGATATAAAATCTTAATATATATATATACTCTATAATGTTCAATAGGTTTAATAAGGCATGTCAGGACTTGCTATGAAAAAAAAAAGATATAAAATGTAATAGGATTTAAAGGAGGAGGTATAAGAGTATAAAATTCAATTGTTTTGATATTTTCTTTTATTAGGGGATTATAAAAAAAATAAAAAATAAAAAGTTTGTTAACATTTCTTATAAGATTTCTGTGAATGAAATAATTTAATTCAGTATTGTACATATTATCTTTTCTGTCTTCATGCCAGCACATTGTATGAACTGAATGCACAGACTTCTTTATATGCTCTGACACTTATGTTATTAAAATGCTGACATATCTAATACGTCATTTGTTAAATGACTAATATTTTTTCATCACATATCTTTGTCAGCAAATATCATCATATTACTTTCAGATGTCATTGAGTTCACAAGTTCTTAAAAAAAACTGACATACAGCAATTTTGTAGAGTAAAGATATTTATCTATACAAAAAACAAACTCACTTATCTTTTTAAAACACACACAGTTTGTTTTTCACCTAATATTCACAAAAACATCATCATATTACTTTTTTCTCATCACATATCTTGTCAGCAAATATCATCATAATACTTTTTTTCTCATCATATATGTTTGTCAGCAGATATCATCATATTACTTTCAGATGTCATTGAGTTTACACATTTTTTTAAAAAACACTGACATACATCATTTTTGTAAACATCTTATCTATCCAAAACCAAATCTCACTTATATATTGTTTAAAAAACACACATAGGACTTTATCCCCCTTATAACCACAAAGCAAAAATAAACATTTATACATCACAAATACAAATAAGCATAATGCAAACATCTTAATAAAATGATTTCATCTATACATATTGCTGTGTTAAGTAAAACGGTGGGGGTGGGTGAGGGTGGTTGTGGGCGTGAAACTTAAAAATCGCTGTCCCTGATCTTTGGTGTAAGTATATAAGTTATGATATTTACTCTAAACTGTCTTTTATAATAATTAATTCTAAACTTTTAAACTAAGTAATGTTATCTTAGCTGAATAAAAAATAAAGAAAAATAAAGATTTATCTATCTTTTTTTAAAAACCTCTCCTTTTACCAACCCTGCTTGGATGACAATATGTGTACCAACAACCTCTTTTATACTTTTTATTGTAAAGTGTTACACTAAGTAATTAAGCTTAACTTATATTAATGAAACTAATGTCACCATCAGTTTACACAGTTTACAGCAGCAATGTCTTTTCATTGTGACCACTTAATATAGCTAGTGATTTTTAACCTCTCATACTAATAATATATCACTTAATGCACTTGTTGGCTATATCACATGAGTATTTCATCTTGTTTACTAAGGACAAACTGCATTTGTATATTAGGTATGGTGTATATGAGCATATTTATATTAGGTATGGTGTATATGAGCATATTTATATTAGGTATGGTGTATATGAACATATTTATATTTTTCCACAGGGATGCCAGTTTTATAGCAATTCAATGCAATCTCTAGGATTTTATTTGTATCTTGCACTATTCACAAATAAAATTTAGTATCTGAAGATGCTGGTGTGACTTATTTGCTATAACAATGAGTGAATTTATTGTGCAAGAGTAGTGTAGGGCAAGATCCACTTATTTCTTTTCTCTCTCTCTCTCCCTTTTTTTTGTTGTGGGTATATATTTTGCTTTTTACCTCCATGCACTTTCCCTGGATATTGTTTTGGGACCATGTGCCTTAGTAACTGTCAAACTCACACACATTCATTTGGCTATCTTCTCTCTCAGAACACGTCCACTCCCTATTTCCCATTCATCAACCACATAAATAGTAGATGTAAACAGTATGGGCTATTTTATGAAGCTGGGGATGCAGCTTTGGACCTTTGTGACCCTGCAACATCTAGTTAAGAAGCAAAAGTCTTAAGAAGCTGCACATGAACAAAGTTACCAGGCAGCGAAAGCTGACCACCCCATGCTAGCAACCAGTAAACTCTCTTAAATAACATTGGTAATTAAGATCAACTGCATTGAATATCTTTACTGGTAACAACCTAAGTTTAATACCTGGCTTATTCATTTTAGTTTGAAATGACTACTTTTTAGCAGTTTTCTTGCATTGGTTTGTATTTATTCTAAGCACATGTTTATTGTTTGTCTTTGTACTGGATGCATAATAGTGTGTGACTGCTTTATGTATTGAATCTGTTTTCTTGCATAGAGAGTGTTAAATACAGTAAGGTATATAGGTTATGCTCAGCCTCAATTCTTCTTGCATTGAGAGTGTTACAGTAAGGTGTTTATCAGCCTTTATTATTTCTTGCAGTGAAGGTGCTAAAAAATAAATAAAAAAATAATCTTTTTATGTCACAACAGCACAAAGACGTATTTTAAAATGTAAAGAGTGCTCCACTAACATAAACCCCACCCAAACTCTAATCTAAGAAAAAAATGTTGCTGGGCTGTCCATTAGTCTGTTGTGGACACTTGATAGCCAACACCCTGTATTAGCCACAAGAAAAAAAAACAACTAGATGTACATGAAGTAGCAGTCTAAATCAATACTTTGTCAATATATGTGGCTTTCATTTCATCAATCTTCATCATCAAGGTAATGCTACACGTCACTTTTATGTTGTTTAAGAAAGTTTGTTAAGAATTATTAGATAATTAAAAGTAGATCTCTATGTTTTTAAAATATTTTCTTAATGGAAAAAAAATTTTTAATATAAAAACTATGGAACTTGGTACAGATAACTACACTAAAAAATTTTTTTAAAAAAAAATGTTTTAGTTATTCAAGTAATGATATCAATTTAAAAATATACATTGCGACTGCCAATACATTAACATGTTTTGCTGTTCATACTAGTAACCATACTACTCTTTTAAACTTGCAATCTCCCTTTATAATATTTACATAGATTAACTTAAATTCAAAACAGAAAAGATAATATGTACAATACTGAATTAAATTATTTCATTCACAGAAATCTTATAACAAATGCTAACAAACTTTTTATTTTTTATTTTTTTATAACCTCCTAATAAAAGAAAATATCAAAACAATTGAGTTTTATACACTCTTATACCCCCCCTCCTTTTAATGCTATTACATTTTATATCTTTTTTTTTTCTTTCATAGCAAGTCCTGACATGCCTTATTAAACCTATTGAACATTATAGAGGATATATATATTAAGATTTTATATCTCCCTTTTAATAGAATACAATATCAAAGTATAATTTATACCTTATTTTTATTAAATAAACTTTATAGTCTTTTATAAAGCTCCTAATCAACCATATCAAATTAAGCTTAATAACCTCGTATAACCGTTTAATCCAAATCCTAATAAAAAAAAACTATTTAATATCAATTTTATATCAAATACGTATTAAAAACACTTTTTTAATATCGATTTTATATCAAATTTGTATCAAAATACCTTTTTATATCAATTTTATATCAAATTGATATCAATAAGGGGCGTAAAAGTGGGAGTGGAAAGGGGCGGGTTTAGGGGAGGAGAAAGGGGCGTGTCCACCTGTCAAAAAAGTTTGACATAACCTCCATACTATTACTACTATCAGGGACAGCGATTTTTAAGTTTCACGCCCACAACCACCCTCACCCACCCCCACCGTTTTACTTAACACAGCAATATGTATAGATGAAATCATTTTATTAAGATGTTTGCATTATGCTTATTTGTATTTGTGATGTATAAATGTTTATTTTTGCTTTGGGGTTATAAGGGGAATAAAGTCCTATGTGTGTTTTTTAAACAATATATAAGTGAGATTTGGTTTTGGATAGATAAGATGTTTACAAAAATGATGTATGTCAGTGTTTTTAAAAAAAAATGTGTAAACTCAATGACATCTGAAAGTAATATGATGATATCTGCTGACAAACATATATGATGAGAAAAAAAGTATTATGATGATATTTGCTGACAAGATATGTGATGAGAAAAAAGTAATATGATGATGTTTTTGTGAATATTAGGTGAAAAACAAACTGTGTGTGTTTTAAAAAGATAAGTGAGTTTGTTTTTTGTATAGATAAATATCTTTACTCTACAAAATTGCTGTATGTCAGTTTTTTTTTTAAGAACTTGTGAACTCAATGACATCTGAAAGTAATATGATGATATTTGCTGACAAAGATATGTGATGAAAAAATATTAGTCATTTAACAAATGACGTATTAGATATGTCAGCATTTTAATAACATAAGTGTCAGAGCGTACAGTATAAGTAGCCTGTGCATTCAGTTCATACAATGTGCTGGCATGAAGACAGAAAAGATAATATGTACAATACTGAATTAAATTATTTCATTCACAGAAATCTTATAAGAAATGTTAACAAACTTTTTATTTTTTATTTTTTTATAATCCCCTAATAAAAGAAAATATCAAAACAATTGAATTTTATACTCTTATACCTCCTCCTTTAAATCCTATTACATTTTATATCTTTTTTTTTTCATAGCAAGTCCTGACATGCCTTATTAAACCTATTGAACATTATAGAGGATATATATATTAAGATTTTATATCTCCCTTTTAATAGAATACAATATCAAAGTATACTTTATACCTTTTTTAAATTAAATAAACTTTATAGTCTTTTATAAAGCTCCTAATCAACCATATCAAAATAAGCTTAATAACCTCTTATAACCTTTTAATCCAAATCCTAATAAAAAAAAACTATTTAATATCAATTTTATATCAAATTCGTATCAAAATCCCCTTTTTATATCAGTTTTATATCAAATTGATATCAATAAGGGGCGTAAAAGTGGGAGTGGAAAGGGGCGGGTTTAGGGGAGGAGAAAGGGGCGTGTCCACCTGTCAAAAAAGTTTGACATAACCTCCATACTATTACTACTTATATATATATACAGTATATACATATATGTCCCCCCCCCCCTCTTTTCTCTCCACCCCTTTCTTTTATTTTTTCTGTCTGTCTAACAAGATTCCTTTTCCATAAAAAAATGGACATTTATTTAGCGCTGTTTTATACGCATGATAGAAAGTTGTAGCATAACCTTATCATGCACAAAGACAAAAAGAGCCAATCAGGGGTGACCACCTTGAATGGTACCCCTGACTGGCTCTTTTTGTCTTTGTGCATGATAAGGTTATGCTACAACTTTCTATCATACGTATAAAACAGCACTAAATTAAATGTAAAAAAAATATTATGCAAAATGGGTCTTGTTAGAAAGACAGCAAAATTAAAAGAAAGAGGTGGAGAGAAAAGAGGGGGAGGGAGGGACTATATATATATATATATATATATATATATATATATATGTTAGCAAGTACAAGTACTATATATTGATATGTTAGCAAGTACATTTACTATGGGGGGGGGCATCATTTCATTTTTGGACCCAGACAGCACAACGCCTTGATAAAAAGAGAGAAGCGCTCAACCTGGGAACGAACAATAGCATAATAGCTTGTTCTATGGCTAGTTACCACCCAAGAAGCAGCCTCTTTTTGCTCAACATGTGCCTTTCACAGAGAAGAACTTTCCTGAAGCATATCAGTCTGATCCTGACTTCACAGTACAGTCCAGCCCTGAAATACCAGGCAATTCCTCTCTGAACGAGAGAAGCAGCAAAACCCCAGATGTACGTTTCGGCCTATTGTGGGCCTCGTCAGTGAGGTGCAGCCATATCCCTTTAGACACACTGAGCAATAGGTCCACGTCTGGTTTCCGACATCACACTTAGGGAGACTTCCCTAAGTGTCATAATTTGCATAAATAAAAAGAGAGAAGCGCTCAACCTGGGAACGAACAATAGCATAATAGCTTGTTCTATGGCTAGTTACCACCCAAGAAGCAGCCTCTTTTTGCTCAACATGTGCCTTTCACAGAGAAGAACTTTCCTGTAGCACATCAGTCTGACCCTGACTTCACAGTACATTCAACCCCCGAAATACTAGGCAATCCCTCTCTTGGGCCGGCCCTAGCTGTAGCGAATTCCGCTCGACTTTGCTAACATTACACAAGCATTTCTTTTTTTAAAATAATATTTTTCATTTTCCAACAACCAGGACAAATCTTTACATTAAACATAAATCATGGAGACGCAGCTCCTGCTCATATTGCAGCTTTCTTGGAGACGCAGTTCCGCAGCAAAAGTCAATGGGCATCAGTAACATTATATACCTTTACAAAAACGGTCATCTAGAAATAACTTCAATTCACCTTTCCTTTTTTTTTCCTTTCTTCCCCATTCCCTTTCTTGGGTCCCTTAAATAATAAAGGCAGAATGCTCCTGCCTAATTATTCAAAAATAAAGGAAAGACATATTTCCATATCTGCATTACTAAAATCAGCTTTAGTTTACATTGGCCTTAACCTATACCTAGAGCCACACAAACAACACAAAGAAAGAATATATATATATATATATATATATATATAATCAAGTTTCTACTTAATAGAATTAGCATAACAAAAAAGGTTCTACACTGTGGGGTTTCTTTAAGAAGATAACATGTTCTGCTTAAAATGTCAACTGCGCGTTGCACATTTTGTTGGCCCAGTAAGATTACCATTCTCCAAAATGTTTGTAACTTCGGACACGACCATAGACAATGTATTAGATTTGCTTTATTCAGCCTATATTTCTCACAATTATGTCTACTTTGGCTGTTCCCCCATTTAGACACCATTTCTGGAGTAATATATGTCATCCATAGTATTTTAACATGTTGTTCGTGCATTGACATTGCAAGAGAGGCTTCTTCTACGCTTTCTATACTATTGAGAACTGTATGTATTGACAGATTGGGGAAATACATGTCTCTCCATTTTAATATAATCTTTTTCAAGTATGTATCATAATCTATGTTGTTCACAATATTGTATAACAAAGAAATAGAAAATTGATTATTTTTATATGCATTCATTACTGGTACCAATGGGGGCAATCCCAATTTTTCCCATTTATTCTTATGTATCTCAGATAAAAATCTTTTACTTGTAAATATGCATAATAATGTTCCTTCTTGAGATGAAATTGCCTTTGGGTAGTTGCAAAATTTAAAACTTTGGGCATTTCCTGATCCCTGTTTACTGATTGCACTATATTAACTAAACTATGTTCTTTCCATATTGAGCCTACATTAGAAAGGAACCCCAGTTGGAAATCCTGGTTTCCCTTAATTGAAAGAAAATGCAATACTGCAATTTTTAAATTAAATTTTTTACAGATTCTATGCCAAGCTATTTTTGGGCCCTTCAGTAGATTTATTCTCTTAATGTATATCGGAAGATTTTTAATCTACAGGTGAACTATGTTTTTAAGATATAGGGGTGTAACTAAATGAGATTTGAGGTCTAGCATAGTGAAATGTCCTATGTCCAATAACCAATCGATAGCGATTCTCCCCCCTGCCACTAAGTTATATAAAAAAATATCTGGTAGAGACAATTCCATATATTTTTATTTTTTTTGAAGCGTTAGTTTTTTTTTACAACTTAATCTTACTTTCTTTCTCCCCCAAAGATAGTTTTTAATGGATGAGTTAATTTCTTTCATTTCATTTTTTTAATTAATAGTGGGATATTTTGGAAAACATATAGTAATTGTGGTAGCGCTATCGTTTTTAGTAAATTTATTTTGCCATAGAGAGAAAGAGGTAGGGTTTCCCAGTGTTTAAGCACCTCTGAAAATTTCCTAACCGCTTCCCTTATATTTAAAGAGTATATTTCAGCTGGGTTTGTGGAGAACTTAAGCCCTAGATAAACTAATAAGTGCTTTACTTCCTTAAACGTTTGAGTATCTGAGTCTGACCTTTTAAGAATCCATAGAACTTCCGATTTATTTGTATTGCTTTTGTAGCCTGAGAAAGACCCAAACATTTCCACAATTTGACAAATTAATTCAAAATTTACAGTTGATTGTCTGGTAAAGATCAGTAGGTCATCTGCATATACTGCCATTTTAATCTCTTTGCCCTGAATTGTTATTTCTGGGATATTTCCTCTTAATGCTATTAATAATGGTTCTAAAGCCAAATTAAAAATTAAAGGGGAGAAAGGGCATCCTTGTCGCGTTCCTCTCAGTAATGGAAAAAATACTGTTTTCTGTTTGTTCATTTCAATCATATTATAGCAATTTCCAGAGAATCCAAATTTATTTAAAGCTGTAAATATATGGTCCCAGACAATTGAGTCAAAGGCTTTATGTGCATCTAGCGATATTACCGATGAGTCTTCTTTATTTGTTTTCTTATTATATTTCTTGATATACCAGGCATCTGAAATTGTTAAATATCATTTCCTTAAATTGATGTAGGATGAACAACCTTTCATGAAGCCCGTCTGATCCCGATGTACTAGTCCCCCCAGAATTGACTGTAATCTTTTTGCTATAATGCTTGTAACTATTTTATAGTCAGTATTTAGTAGTGAAATTGGTCTACATAATTCTAATAATTGTGGATCCTTCCCTGGTTTTGGAAAAATAATTATTGTAGATTCAATGAAATCCACTGGATGTGTTGTCACTTCCAAAATTTGTTCAGGAGATTTCTAATTGTTTGTATTATTTCTTATTCTGATATGTACTCATTAACTTTATTTAATTGAGTTGTGTCTATTTTTGGAACACTTATATTTTCCCAAAATTGATCTTTTTTTCCCCTCATCTACAGGGTAGGGTGAATAAAGATTTACAAAATATTCATAAAATGTTTCCTGTATGTCTTTTAGTTATCAGTTTATCTCTGCCTTTTATTTTGGATATAAGTGTAGTTTTTTTTTATTGTTAACTAATTGAGCCATGTACTGCCCAGATCTATTACCAAATCTGTAAAATTTTGTACATTCCTTTATATTGTCTCTGATTTAGTTTTGTATAAAAAAAATTATCCCTATTCTGTTTTGCAAGAATATATTTTTCCCAATTAGGTTTAGTTCTATTCCCCAGAAATCTTATATGTGTTAATTAATTAATTAGTTACTTGTTTCATTTGATTCTTTTTTTTCCTCATCTTAATTACGAAGGCTGTAATCTCTCCCCTAAGTACCACTTTGGCTATGTTCCAATAGATGTTTGTTTTACTCAAATAGTTATTATTAAAACTATCATATTCTGTCCATTTGCTCTTCGGAAAGTTTACAAATTTAGGATTGTTTAAAAGATATTTGGGGAAAAAGAAAGATCACAGTTGTTTAGGGGGAGATGTATTTAATGCAATGATGATGGGAGCATGGTCTGATATTGTAATATGATCAATTTTGGCTTCTTGAATTTGATTAATCATGTAATCTGAGACCAAAAAAGATCTATTCTAGAAAGAGAGTGTTTAGATTTAGAGAGACATGCGTATTCTCTAGCATCCGGGTTCATAATTCTCCATATATCTTATATTCATAGTTTTTTTTCAAGTTTTTGAGTATTGTGCTTTCTCTTTTCCTTTTTAACCAGGTATTTTTATTAGTTGGAGTCTGTTCTCCCATTCCCTTCCTCCTGTCTAAAATTAGATTTGGAGTTAAATTAAAATCTCCCCCTATTATTAGATGTTTATCTGTATATATCAATAAATGATCTCAAAGTTTTTTCCAGAAACCTGGATCTTCGTTATTAGGGCCATATACATTACACAGTATAAACTCTTTATCTTCAACTGTTATTGACAGGATAATAAATTTCTCATCTTAATCTATAATTGTTTTAGTAATTTTATATTCTAATGCTTTATTGAATAAGATTGCAACCCCCTTTTTTCGTTTACTACAGGGAGTAAAAATTATTCCTTTAACCCACCCTCCTTTAAGTTTACATTACATGCTTCCTCACTTTTCAAGTGTATTTCTTGGAGTAAAAGTATCTGAGCCCCCAATTTCTTTGCATATTTTAATATAGATTTCCTTTTAATTGGTGAGGTGATCCCCCTTATATTATAGAGATGAGACTGAGACCCACAGTATCTCTGCCCAATTTTAATGTTAGAGAGGAAGGGCAATACACAGGGAGAAAAAAAAAAAAAAAATCATAACTTAGCTATTCCCACCTGAATTCCACTATTATTAACATTACTTCTTACTGACTCCATAATTGATTTCTGTAAAAGGCTTGCTTTCTGGTCCTTTGGAATACCTTTTATTACCCTCTTTAGTCTGTATTTATTTTTAGCTGTGTATATTGATCTGGTTAAAACTTTAAGCATTCCAGTCTGAGTTTCACTAATTTTCTCATTACTTCTCAGTACCTCCATAATTATTTTATAGGAAAAGCTCAACTTCTGCTTCTTCTGTGAGCAATTTATTACCATTCTTAGTTTGTATATAAATTTTTGCTGGGTACAGTAATCTAGCTTTCCAGTCTGCTTGAATAAGTTTAGTACATAGTGGTGCCATCCTCCGCCTTTTGTTAGAGGTTTCTACTATATAATCATTAAATAGGAGTTTTTTCCTGTATGCATTCATTATTCTAATTTTATCCTGAAAGTTTAATAACCACTCTGTTACTGCGGTCTCCATTTGCCGCTTTTTTTCTGGACCTATTCTGTGGATTCTTTCCACTATTATTGTGGACTCTGTAATATCAAGTTTTAACAATTTCCTAAGCTCAATTTCTGCAAAAAATTTTAGGTCTTTTTCTATAACTCCTTCCGTAAGACCTACTAGTCTAAGATTATTGCGTCTAGAACGGTTTTCTAGGTCTTCAAGTTTAGCTTTCATAGCTTCTGTACTGATTGATCTCTTTGTATCTTTCTAACCTCAAGATCTGATACCCTTTGTTCTACATGTGTAATTCTATTTGCAAAGTGTTTAACTTCATTAGAGAGTTCACTTATGCTGCTTTGTATTAAATCAAATTTCGTGGACAATAGTACATTTAATTGTCTAATTAAATCTTGATTATTCGTGCCTTGTGCAGTAATTTATTCAGAGGCTTCTAGAGCCTCTAATGTGGATTTATTGCCTTGTTTATCATGACTTTTATTCCTAGACGTCATGTTAGGTGATCTAAACTTATTTTTAGATTTATACTTATCCATATAAAATTTGTGTTTTAGTGTGAAAGTGTTTGCTACTTCAGTTAGTCGTATATGTCCCCAAAATTAGGGTTAGTGCCTATCCCTTTAGTGATAGGGGTTAAAAAAAGTAAGGAAAAAGTGCAAAGAGCCCATAAGGTATTTACCTTGGGGGATATTACAATACTTGTTAGCAAAAAAATGAATTACCATAGGATACAATGGGGCCTATTTATCAAAGGTCTTGCGGACCTGATCCGACAGTGCGGATCAGGTCCGCAAGACCTCGCTGAAAGCGGAGAGCAATACGCTGCTGGTGCAACGCCGCCCCCTGCAGACTCGCGGCCGCCAGCAGGGGGTGTCAATCAACCCGATCGTACTCGATCAGGTTGATTTCTGGCGATTTCTGTCCGCCTGCTCAGAGCAGGTGGACAGGGTTATGGAGCAACGGTCTTTAAACCGCTGCTTCATAAATTGTGTTTCTGGCGAGTTAACATGGGCCCAGCCCCACAAGCTCCGTTCGGAGCTTGATAAATGGGCCCCAATGAGTCATATCAGTACATAATTTACATTAAGTCACAGAGGTATATTTCTTCACAGTTCAGTAAAGTTATACATTTAAAGATTTATCTATTCATTCTCTTCAGCCTATACCCTATGCCTTATCTTCTACAGATAGCACGCTCACATAGATAGTTGCAATAATTCAGTTCCACCGTTTAAGCTTTACATATAAAGATCATTTTCATATCGACTTTACGTCTCTATTTTCAGGGTATTTCTGGTATATTTTTAACTCTCTTCTGCTAGAGCAATTAAACCTGAAACACAACACAGTGGGAGCTTCTATATTATTAAACTACCAGAAAGAAATACCCTGATATTTCCCTATCACCTTGCCAGATTATTATTTTCCTATTTTGAAACACTGCGACACAAACTATTGACCATATTAAGTCACCTCAGTAAGTAATCTACCCTGTCTAATTTAGAATTTTTTTACACTAAATCATAATAATATACTCCCTTACAGTTCAGCGGCGTTATAGAATTACAGATCAGCTTCACAATTTAAACTTTTTGTATAAAAATAATTTTCATTTCAACTTTGCAGATCTGTTTCAAAGTATTTCAGACATATTTTTAACTCTCCTCTATTAAAGCAGTAAACTTGAAACAAATTATCAATATGGTGGGAGCCTCATACCCTATTATTTCCTTATCAAGTTAAAATCTATAAGATGTTTATTCTCCTATTTCAGGATGTTCCACAGCTGGCGCTTAATCATGGTCCCAACATTTTTATAGACCCTGCAAGAGTTGTTTAAACTTCCTGATGAAAATAGCAAAGTCTCCTTGTCATCTGCCCCACAAGTCCTTTTCTGTATCTTTTACCCCCTCCTTCTTCCCACGTTCTTCCCCTTTTCCCCCTTCCCTTTCTTCTTATTCTTTTCTTCTTTCTACTTTCAAGTGTTTATATAAGTATATTGCATCAGCTCTCATACATAAAATACAATTTATTATACAGTCCAGATGATCCTCTCACTATCACCTAGCTTGTATTTAGGGGCTAGGGCAGTCATATATTTGCATATATCCAAATGCAGGTACGGGGGGGGGGGGTAGTGTTTAGATGATCCAGTGAGGAACAATATAAATTATTTTATGGTTACTGTTACTGAAAATGTGGGAGTGGGCGTCAGTTGTCTGTTTCCTCCGTAGAGATATACAGCAAGTCCTGGGCCCTACCTATAGCAGGAAATCCTTCTTTAATTTTGACTCTCAGGATTATACACCCAGATATCCCAAATTAAGTAGCGTCTCAAGTTTCAGAAAGTTAGTCCTCCCACGTTGGTACCCATTGCCCAGCTCATATATTTATATAGTTCATGAAACAGAGTTACTTTCTTGACTTCTATTGACTGGTTTTGAGCCCAACTCCTTGTCCGTTGCCTTGTGAAATCCTTACAGCAGTGTTCCTGCCCTGCTGATCCTTTGGCTCCTTAGCTTGACGGCGGATTTCCACAGTCCCTAGCTGGGACCAGCCCGGTAAGCTTTGGTATAGGGCGCTTGTGTGCGTCAGTGTGGCTCGCTGTGCCCAAGTGAATACCCTGCATTCCTTGCCCTCGTTGTCCTGAGAGAGCCTTTGCTGACGTTGATGGATGTTATCCCAGTGTGCACCGTTTTCTGTGTGCCAACTCCGTTCTGGCAAAGGACTTCAGCTGCCCAGGCTTTACTCACTGGGGTTGTGTCTCAACGCAAATTTACGGCCGCCTAGGGAGACAACTCCTGGAGTTAGGGTGCGTGGCCGATTCCTTCTCTGTGGGCGTGTCTCAGCCTGCCTGTTCACATGACTGCATCTGCCAGAAAGTGATCCTTTGCACAAACATTTCTAGTTAAATGCTTGTGCAATGCCGCCTCCTGCTCACCGGCGGCCAATCGGCTGCTAGCAGGGGGTGTAAAAGGTGGAGGAGAAGTTAAGCAGTCTTACGACCAGAATCGATCGGGGTCGGAAGCAGCATCCGCTGCTTGTTAAATCGACCCATAAGTCTTGTCCAGGAAAGGTCAGATATAGGCTATTAAGGTATTAGAGGACAAGGTTTTCAGCCAAGAAACATATCTGTCTGCATCTGGGTCTAGCAAAAAGGCATATATTATTGCATAAGTATTTACTTGTGCATCCCCCAGCCAACTGAGCAAGAGCAGGGCTTGTTAAACATCCCAGATAAATCAATGCAGGATGAATTTCCATGTATACTCATAACTGTATACAAGCAACATGTCTGCTAGAGACAGTTGCAGCATATTACATAGAAATGCTTTATGGTGCCCTTGGCAGACAAAGAGTTAAATAGCATAAAATAGGACAAAATGCAAATTGTACTTATATATATTTCTGTGTATTTAGAAAGTTAATGGCACACAACATTAGTCAACTTTAAACTTTTAGGCTTTTTTGGGTATAAGCTACGACTAACTTAAAGGGACATTCCGGTCAAAATTTAAATGCACATAGATGAATTCCATATTTGAATAGAAACATATTTACAATATACATGTATTGACCAGAATGCCTCTCGTAAAAGTTGCACGTGCATGTGAAGCATAACTAGATATTCTCAGTGCACCAGCATTTTATATACTGCAGCTGTCATCATAAGATGGTACAAGCACCTTAGGCTCTCTGAGCAAGTGCTGTGCTTAAAATGCTGGTGCACGGTGCATACTTAAATACACTATTAAATCGGCTATAGCTTTTATTAGAAGTATTTTTGCTAATGCATGTATATTACAAAAATGCTTCTGTTCAAAACTGAAATGCATCAATATGGATATTTTTTTTGGCTTTAATGTCCCTTAAAAGGGTATCATTCTACCATCCATACTCTCCATAACCCAAGAATATCCAAGCAAGATAAATGACATCATATTGTTCTACACAACTTTAGTTAAACGTTTGTTATTATTAAAATGTGGAACATCTGAAAAGGAGCAGTTCTAAAGAATGAGCCTCTATTATTAATAATGATATTTTCAATATATACGTTCAGACCACTGACAAGGAGTTTTACTGATTTGACATCTGAGTGCCGCATTGTTTTACTTCTTTTAAAGCTTTTTTTACTTCTATTTTAAAGGTTTCCAAAAAATTATAATAATTTCCCTTTATCAGAAAAATAGCCCCTTCAAAAGGAAATATTTTTTATTTAGCTGTGTGTAATTCTGTTGTTGGTCTGTAAGATATCAAACACCAAAAAAAAAAAAAACCCCAATAAAGTGCATAAAAAGTCATCTGGTTTCAAAGCTTAACTCTATATTAAGATTACAGAGCCACAGCACGTTTGGCCCTTAAACAAAACCACCTATTCAGTTATATAAATCTGTTAATTTGATTAGATTTCCATATAAAGCATATTTAGAATTTTTGCACTTAATTTATTCACATTTAAATATAAGGCAATGGAGATTCCTTGGCTTGTATATTAAAGACAGATTTTACAGAGTAGTATGACCTTCTGTTGGCTCCTATTCTGATAAATATTTGCTGTAGTAAAGGCTGGTTTTATTTAGTGAGTGAAACATTTTCACAGAAATATTATTTATGCTGTAAACAAAAAAAGGCTCACTAAGCACTTTAAACAATTTAAAACATGTGGGGTTTTTTTTTTCAACAAGCTTTATTGGGCACATATGTGTTTTGATGCTAATATGTTTTTATATTTATTGTATAACATCACAGAATAAACATTAGATACATGTGAAACATTCATATATTCTTTGTTATTATAGTACCTATGGTTTCATGCTCTCCTAGAGTCACATGAATTGATAGCAAATATAGGGTTCAATTCCAATCTTTCCAAAAAAAATTCCAGATGTTGGGAAAATGTGAACAGCCATTATTTTTTTCGTTAACAAAATGAGCAACAAGCTTTCTGAGTCAAACTTAGCCGAGAAATGGTACTTTGAACTAATATTTGATGCTGATCACTGAAAAAACAAATGGGTTAAAGGTAGGGTTGCCACCTCAGCCATGTTTTCATGGACACTTATGAGTTAAACATGCTGCAGGGTGTGCAGGGAGGAACATGAATAGGGCTGTCCAGGGTTAGTATTTTTGTGCTGTCCAGCAGCACAATGCAGGTTTCTCCCTGCACACCCTGCAGCATGTGTAACTCATAAGAGTCCAGGAAAACATGGCTGAGGTGGCAACCCTAGTTAAAAAGGTCAGGATTTCCATTTTCTTGCTTTTCCTCCAGATCTTGTTGCCTTTATGGATATCACGAATCTGACATATAGTTATGTAAATATTTTCCTCACCCGCTACTAAGAGACAATACAATAGCGCTTAATATAGGTTTAATGAATCTAGACATATATTTCAGAGCGTACTGCACAAGCCTAAGATAATAGACTGATTCCAAATCGTGTTGGAATGCTGTCAACCATGTTGAAAAGAGCAGGTATGCACTTTATTAACACCCTGTGGGGCCTATTTATCAAGCTCCATATGGAGCTTGATGCCCCGTGTTTCTGGCGAGCCTTCAGGCTCACCAGAAACACAAGTTATGAAGCAGCGGTCTAAAGACAGCTGCTCCATAACCTGTCCACATGCTCTGAGGTGGCGGACAAACATTGCCGGAAATCAACCCGATCCAATACGATTGGGTTGATTGACATCCCCTGCTAGCGGCCGATTGGCTGCAAATCTGCAGGGGCGGCATTGCACCAGCAGTTCACAAGAACTGCTGGTGTAATGATAAATGCTGACAGCGTATGCTTTCGGCATTTATCAATGTGCAGCGGACATGATTCGCAATATTGGATCATGTTCGCTTGCACGTTCTTAAATAGGCCCCTGTGTGTATGCTGAATCCCATGTGTCCATTTAATTGCCAAAATAAACTGCAAAACCCATGGTTAGGAGGATTGTATGGGTGATTTTCCTGCTATCTGCTTGGATCTGATCTGAAGTTTTCTCAATACGGAATGTTGTTATCGGTTGGATTGTGATCATTCAAAACAGGAAAAACACTTATTCAGAGCCAAAAATCCATTCATAAAAAATATTGGAAGATTAGAATACATTCCACAGTCATGAGCCTAAAAACAACAAAACAGGTGCCAATAGTAATGGGATGCTCTGCCCTCTAATTCATTGCTGTAGAACCCCCAGACCTCAAAGGTTCCTGCTGCCATTAATTTGCAAAGAAGTACTTTTTAGCATGTCATGTGTTCTGCTAAGAGCATGGAAAGAGCTCTCATTTAAGTATATTTTGTATATGAAATAGCTGCCTCTAATAATTGAACCCACAACCCAATTAAATGGTCTTGGCTTACAGGGAGAGCAGAACATTAGCTTATCTCTCTATCTTTACACACATTATTTTATATCTAACTATATACACACTTAGGCCAATACTTAGACAAACATTGGAAAATTAACCTTTTAGTATATCTCTGACCCACCCCCCAATGGGAGCATGATTACTTCTAACCCTTTTTGTATACATATCTTTTCTGCAACCAGTTCTTAAATATTGACATTTTTAGTATAGATGGGGATACAGCAGGCAAAGTCAACTATTTCAGATGACGACATAAAGGTAAATGAGCTATCCACTGCCCCTTTAACTCCAATTTGTTCCCTTCAAGGCTTTTTCAAGTATATATAATGCCAAAAAAATCTAAGACAGAAAATATTGGAGCACTAAAATGTGAGAATGGTAGGGAGATCAACAGCTTCTTGTTGGCACGTTTGTCCTTCATCATCATACTTTAAAAAGACATGTTAATGTAATAATAAAATACTCTAGTTCATTAGAGCATTTTATTATTTCGCACAACGGGGTTATGCTCAAGCGCATGTTACCAAGCAGGTTCTGAAAAGGAAGTGTTCAGTGATTGGTGGTTATGTGCTTTTGCACCTTTTTATTGGCTTCCCAGCCATATCCTGCTTAAAGGGTCAGGCTAGTCAAAATTAAGCTTTTATGATTCAGATCTTTCCAATTTACTTTTATCATAAAATTGGCTTTGTTCTCTTGTTATTCTTTGTTGAAAGCTAAAACTAGGTAGGCTCATATGCTAATTTCTAAGTCCTTAAAGGCCGCCTCTAATCTCAGTAAATTTTGACAGTTTTTTACAGCTAGACAGCGCTTGTTCATGTGCGCCATATAGATAACATAGTGCTCACTATCGTGCAGTTACCAAGGAGTCAGCACTGATTGGCTTAAATGAAAGTCTGTCAAAACAACTCAAATAAAGGGGCAGGCTGCAGAGGCTTAGATACAAGTTAATTACAGAGGTAAAAAGTGTATTAATATAACTGTTCGTTATGCAAAACTGGGGAATGAGTAATAAAGGGAGTATCTATCTTTTTAAACAATGAAATAGATTGATGCATTGTGGCTCTTGTGTAGATATATAACTGTTTGTTTAACCTCTTTGCAGGGGGTTAAACACATAGATCATCATGCTCCTTATAACTATGGAATTACAGCAGTTTATGATCGTATTAACATGTCCCTTTCATATTTTGGATTGATATGCATGATTATTTTCTTATATTGTATTATTTTCTGCATTATTATTTTACTGCAATATTATTATATAGATTAGTAACATAAGGCAACAGAGATTTTCTCTGTTGCTTATTTGGTAAGTTAATGCGTTAAAGAATATCATAAGAAAGTTGCATCAATCAAGGCCAGCAGATACTATGAAGATTTCTCTTTAAAGTACTTAAATACATTCTGGCTTATAACTGGGTCCTTGTTATTCTTGTGATTGCATTCCATATGCTCTCTGTAATTTCAATTTTCTTTCATAAGTTCTTACCTGTGATCAGCGGTGAGCGGAGATACAGAACAGTCATTTAAGTTACCAAAAAAGGCATATCATTAAATAGCTTAAATTATTCTATTGTGCATTTGAAATGTTTTTCCCCTTGAAGGAATTTGAGTTCATGTTGTTTATTAACTGTCTCTTGGTAGAGGATATATTTAAATATATTAATAAGCATTTCCACAATTATCATTTTCAGAATAACCTTTTTTTTTTTTTGCAATTTATTCTTGCCAGTGGAGCACAAGATTAAGTAAAAATGAAAATTAAACCATAAACTAAAACAATTTTTGATAGAAACATTTTTGTTCAAAGGCTTAATTATCATCTAATGTATTCCGTCTGTTGATGTCAGCTACTTCAGTTTGTACACAAATCTGCTAGGAAATAACAAGGTTGTGTGTGATTGCAAATGCACCAGACACTTCACCCTTTAGGTGAATTCAATGCTGCCTCCCTAAAGCTGTTTGCAAATATCACCCATCCTATACAATGTCCAACCCTAGTAACCCCTACCATTTTCAGCATTACCCAATATTAATGTGGTAGAAAATTCTAGGCCAGATTACCAGTGGAGTGCTATTTAATGCTCCCACTAGATTGTTAACTGCACTAAAAGTAAGCTATTTACACGCGTCGGGTAGCGCTTGTATTACAAGTTAAAAGTAAACTGTTTTCGATTGTGCGCTAACCCGACTCGCATAAAAAGCCGAACTTACAATACCGTGCGCAATAATCTATTCTCCCACAATACTCGATCTCAAACCTGATCCCATATTCTCAAGTACGGCACACTAACCCAACATTAAAAATTATTGTTCTTCACATAGCAGAATATGTTCTATTTATTCATAAATACATATTTCTTTATATATCTGATGGTATTTTGGTAAAATATATATTTATAACTAAATGTACATATAGATAATTATATATAGGAATATATATATATGTATATATATATATATATATATATATATATATATATGCTGCGGCATATCTATTTAAAAATACATAGAACATATTTCCCTATGTGCAGAACAGAAGTATTTACAGCAAATACATAGTTAAAACCTTTATTAAGTAGGAATATTGCATAAATATGATTTTACATGTTTTTATCGACTTAACTGCAAAGGGCTCCAATGCTCTTATATATATGTCTGTATATGTGTATATATAGATATATGTATGCGTTTATATGTGCATATATGTCTGTAAATACATACAGTTGTAAGCAAAAGTTTAACCCCTTAAGGACCAAGGACGTACGCCACACGTCCTCAAAAAAAATACAGTTAATGACCGAGGACGTGTGGCGTACGTCATTGGTCTGGAAAGCAGCTGGAAGCGATCCTGCTCGTTTCCAGCTGCTTTCCGGTTATTGCAGTGATGCCTCGATATGGAGGCATCCTGCAATAACCCCCCTTGGCCATCCGATGCAGAGAGAGCCACTCTGTGGCCCTCTCTGCACCGGACATCGGTGGCCGGTATCGTTGGTGGGTGGGAGCAAGTCTGGGAGGCGGGTGGGCGGCCATCGATGTGCCCAGTGGAGTGGAGGGGGGCGGGAGGGGCGGGAGCGCGCACGGGAGCGTGCGCGTGCACGGGGGGCGGCGGGCGGGCACGTGCACGGGGCGGGAGCGGGAGGGAACCGCTACACTACAGAAAAATAAACTTTCAAAAGTACAACAAAATAAGTTTTTGAAAGCTGTAAATAAACAGCTAAGAGATGTGGAAGGGGTGGGGGGTTGATCTTGGGGGGGGGGGGAGCTACACTACAGAAAAGGGTTTTTTTTTTTAAAAAAAGGCACATTTTTTCACTAAACTGGGTACTGGCAGACAGCTGCCAGTACCCAAGATGGCGCCCATTAAGGCAGAGGGGGAGGGTTAGAGAGCTCTTTGGTGGGGGATCAGTAAGGCTGGGGGCTAAGGGGGGATCCTACACAGCAGCATATGTAAATATGCTAAAAAAAACACAAAAAAAGCCCAAATATAGCTTTTATTTTAGTACTGGCAGAGTTTCTGCCAGTACTTAAGATGGCGGGGACAATTGGGGGGTGGGGGAGGGAAGAGAGCTGTTTGGGAGGGATCAGGGGGTCTCATGTTTCAGGTGGGAGGCTGAGCTCTACACTAAAGCTAAAATTAACCCTGCAAGCTCCCTACAAGCTACATAATTAACCCCTTCACTGCTAGCCATAATACACGTGTGAAATGCAGCGGCATTTGGCGGCCTTCTAATTACCAAAAAGCAACGCCAAAGCCATATATGTCTGCTATTTCTGAACAAAGGGGATCCCAGAGAAGCATTTACAACCATTTGTGCCATAATTGCACAAGCTGTTTGTAAATGATTTCAGTGAGAAACCTAAAATTGTGAAAAATTTAACGTTTTTTTAAATTTGATCGCATTTGGCGGTGAAATGGTGGCATGAAATATACCAAAATGGGCCTAGATCAATACTTGGGGTTGTCTACTACACTACACTAAAGCTAAAATTAACCCTAGAAGCTCCCTACATGCTCCATAATTAACCCCTTCACTGCTGGGCATAATACACGTGTAGTGCGCAGTGGCATTTAGCAGCCTTCTAATTACTAAAAAGCAACGCCAACGCCATATATGTCTGCTATTTCTGAACAAAGGGGATCCCAGAGAAGAATTTACAACCATTTAAGCCATAATTGCACAAGCTGTTTGTAAATAATTTCAGTGAGAAACCAAAAGTTTGTGAAAAAAATTGTAAAAAAGTGAACGATTTTTTGTATTTAATCGCATTTGGCGGTGAAATGGTGGCATGAAATATACCAAAATGGGCCTAGATCAATACTTTGGGATGTCTACTAAAAAAAAATATATACATGTCAATGGATATTCAGAGATTCCTGAAAGATATTAGTGTTCTAATGTAACTAGCGCTAATTTTGAAAAATAATGGTTTGGAAATAGCAAAGTGCTACTTGTATTTATGGCCCTATAACTTACAAAAAAAGCAAAGAAGATGTAAACATTGGGTATTTCTAAACTCAGGACAAAATTTAGAAACTATTTAGCACGGGTGTTTTTTGGTGGTTGTAGATGTGTAACAGATTTTGGGGGTCAAAGTTAGAAAAAGTGTGTTTATTTCAATTTTTTCCTCATATTTTATAATTTTTTTTATAGTAAATTATAAGATATGATGAAAATAATGGTATCTTTAGAAAGTCCATTTAATGGCGAGAAAAACGGTATATAATATGTGTGGGTACAGTAAATGAGTAAGATGAAAATTACAGCTAAACACAAACACCGCAAAAATGTAAAAATAGCCTTGGTCCCAAACGGACAGAAAATGGAAAAGTGCTGTGGTCATTAAGGGGTTAAGCACCCCTGACAATTTCCATGATTTTCATTTATAAATAATTGGGTGTTTGGATCAGCAATTTCATTTTGATCTATCAAATAACTGAAGGACACAGTAATATTTCAGTAGTAAAATGAGGTTTATTGGATTAACAGAAATTGTGCAATATGCATCAAAACAAGATTAGACAGGTGCATAAATTTGGGCACCCCAACAGAAATATTGCATCAATATTTAGTAGAGCCTCCTATAGCAGAAATAACAGCCTCTAGACGCTTCCTATAGCCTGTAATGAGTGTCTGGATTCTGGATGAAGGTATTTTGGACCATTCCTCCTTGCAAAACATCTCCAGTTCAGTTAGGTTTGCTGATTGCCGAGCATGGACAGCCCGCTTTAAATCACCCCATGGCCATTCCAGAACATTGTACTTGTTCCTCTGCATAAATGCCAGAGTAGATTTTGAGCAGTATTTAAGGTCGTTGTCTTGTTGAAATATCCAGCTCTGGTGTAACTTCAACTTTGTGACTGATTCCTCAACATTATTCTCAAGTATCTGGTGATATTGAGTGGAATCCATTTGACCCTCAACTTTAACAAGATTCCCAGTACCGGCACTGGCCACACAGCCCCACTGCATGATGGAACATCCACCAAATTTTACTGTGGTTAGCAAGTGTTTGTCTTGGAACGCTGTGTTCTTTTGCCGCCATGCATAACGCTCCTTGTTATGACCAAATAACTCAATCTTTGTTTCATCAGTCCACAGCACCTTCTTCCAAAATTAAGCTGGCTTGTCCAAATGTGCGTTTGTGGGGGGGGGTGTGTCCACGCAGCGATCCTGAGCGGTCGCACATCCAGGAGCTCTGGTCGAGTAGCCCTAAATCCGCCGATTATAGGCACCACCGTACAGCTGCCCAACTATATTTATATAGCCAACAATAATTAAACCTAAAGAGAGTTCTCTTGATAAGGCAGCAGTTTATATGACACCTGAGTTTAGGATTGGACGTTAAGGGCCTGGAGCGGCGGCTCACAACAGGCGGCGCTTCCCCCTCGGTGAATACTGAGGTTTCTGGTCTCGACTGGACTGTGCACTCAACTATTCTATTGCATCTATCTCCTTAAAGGGGACCCCCTGCAAACATCTTTCTTGGCATACCGCATCTAGAGGACACCCAACATGGCGGACATGGCGGGAGAGTGCCGAGAACAACTGATCATGTTTCCAAGTAAGCTAGAATATCTTGTGCAAAGGATGATTGATAGGGCACCATATGACTACCTAATACAATTCGTGCCTATAAACTGGATAGAACCTTCAGAAGCAGAATCCACTAAGGACATGATACGTCCAAAGCACCTAATTACCTCGCAAGTACAACATGGCTCCCAATCACCACACAGTGCCCCCATGGACATGGAGCAACCTACAAAGACGATCACCGAACAGCCATCAAAGCACCTCACCAGCCCACCGAGCCGGCATAATGACAACAAGCAGCGCGGGAGCTGCGCTATATCACCTACCTCACTGACAACGTCTCCACTGAAGGGTCTTGGGCCCGGGCCCTCGGGGAAGAGCGTACAGTTACATAAGGCAGAGAAAGGCTTAAGGTGGGATGGGGTGGTGATGTTGTTACACGGAGTTGACGACCGTCCTGCCCAGCGATCATTGAAGACACAAAGGACTCTCACCGAGTGTCTCCTCCGTCACTTACCCATATACCTGAGAAGGACTTGGTGGCGACCTCACTTTAATACACTGGATGGGTCTGTTCTTTACTCGCACAGTGCCGGACTCATGTGGAATTACTCGCACAGTGCCGGACTCATGTGGAAGAGAGGGGTCGGGTAGCCTGCAGATGTCCCCCACTAGATTACTTTTCTTTTCAATAGGCAGCTCTATGTTCCCACTGGACAAAGGCGCTACAAGTTGATTAATCACGCTTGCTTCTAGTATGGTTTGTTCTCCATCTTTCCCTGCTGTTATATTTTTAATGTTTTCATACAGTTTGTATTGTTTATTGTATTGACTAGCGGACATGGCTATATTATGGCTAATTTTTTATTTACCTCATATCAATGCTGAAAGCATGCTTCATACAAAACGTATCTCTCCTCAGTGGCTAGCGGCCGTAGCCATGAGGAAGCTAACTCTAAGAAAAACTTAACTTGATGCACAGCATATTAACAATGCCCATAACATTCTGGCATATAGTTTGTTGACCTACTTGTGGAACTAGATCTAATGTTTAATCTAACCTAACACAGCAGTTCATACAGCCTCAATATCACCTCACTATGTTTTCAGCAGTCTATAACTATGTATAAAACTACTGTAGCAACACTGTCATGACCTTTGAGTGACAACAACATAACAATTGATATTGATAGTAACACTCTTTACATTGTGATGCACCCTAGTATACCATGAATATCTTTAGGTGTTTAGTCTTATTCCTCCCTAGGATGTATTGCGCCATGCCACAGAACGCCTTTCTTAACACGAATACTCATTGTAACAGCATGGTATATCTATCTTACATTCACTACACATAGTCAGTAGAGTGTCCTCCTTAAGCCACATCAAAATTAAATTCAAAATGTTGGATCAGTCAAATTGTGTTCCCTACTAACCTTATATTTATAACAAGATGTATTGCCTTTCATAATTGCAGTCAATGTGTTTTGTAGATGCATGGTCCGGTCAGAGACGTTTTCAACATCTTTATCTTACATTGTTTGGAATATTATAATTTTTTGTTACCCTTACCCCCAGTTTTCAATTTATCTATATATGTGCCCAATACCGTTCATATAAGATCTTGTTAAGGACCCAAGAGAGGTCTATAATGTTAGAAATTGGGTTCCATTAAGACATAAACTGAGCTAAAAAATGTGATCTTACTAATGAGTAGCTTTGTAGATGCTTTACATATATAACATTCTTGATGTATGTTTTGTGCATTCAATTTATGAAGTGTATACTCACTTGAACTAAATAAAGCTCTTTTGAAAATTTAAAAAAAAAAAAAAAAAAAATGTGCGTTTGTGGCGTGTGTGCAGAAAAGGCTTCTTCCACATCACTCTCCCATGCAGCTTCTCTTTGTGCAAAGTGCGCTGAATTGTTGAACGATGCACAGTGACACCATCTGCAGCAAGATGATGTTGTAGGTCTTTGGAGGTGGTCTGTGGGTTGTTTTTGACCGTTCTCACCATCCTTTGCCTTTGCCTTTGCCTCTCTGATATTTTATTTGGCCTGCCACTTCTGGCCTTAACAAGAACTGTGCCTATGGTCTTCCATTTCCTCACTATGTTCCTCTCAGTGGACACTGACAGCTTAAATTTCTGCAATAGCTTTTGTAGCCTTCCCCTAAACTATAATGTTGAACAATCTTTGTTTTCAGGTCATTTGAGAGTTGTTTTGAGGCCCCATGTTGCCATTCTTCAGAGGAGAGTCAAAGAGAACAACAACTTGCAATTGGCCTCCTTAAATACCTTTTCTCATGATTGGATGCACCAGTCTATGAAGTTCAAGGCTTAATGGGCTCACTGAACCAATTGTGTGTTCCAATTAATCAGTGTTAGGTAGTTACAGGTATTCAAATCAACAAAATGACAAGGGTGTGTGTATATATAAATATATATATATATATATATATATACATATAATTTTTAGCAAAAAAAAGGCGCACTCACCGGGACTAACACTTATACAGCATAACAAGCTTTTTATTAGTATAGGTGACGTTTCGGGGATTCCAACCCCGTCCTCAAACCTTACATAACATCCAAAATATCTTACCTTAAATACCCTCCACCGACTGAACATGTCACTGTACCGGAAGTCGACCGGCGTTCTGCCCGCACCACTGCGCCTGCCCAGAGCGTCGGCATGACAACCAGACACAGAGTCATGCTATACAAAGTAAAATAAATCACCGTGGTTAAAAACATTAACATGGAGTAAGTGGATAAAGATACAGCCACACACTTATGATACATTAAGCACAAAAATAATAACCTGTCAACCTTTTTATATTCACTCAAATACTAAATCACATATTAACTTATATTATTTTGTATCTATGTTAACCCTGAGCTGAATCGTAGTTTCATTTATTATGTTACCTTGCCTATAGACCAATACTAACCATCGACTTAAACACATTTCTTTGTGGCTAAAAATCACTAGTACTAATTAATCCCTTGTAATCCTAGTTCCTAAAGAGAATTTTCTCTATAATATCATTAAAGTGACAGTACCCCTATAATGATACCTAAACCTATAGTGTCCGAATATCTGTCATAACTATACTTGTCTAATGTCTAATCTACACATTAGTTGAACTTTTAATTATATTTGTTAATAGACTCTTGGACCAACTATATCTATCAAATTATAGGGTGCTACAGAAAACAGTGCCAGTCTAGGTGGGTATTAAGTCCGCCAGGTACAATAGACTGTTTTATATATATATATATATATATATATATATTTATGGATCTCCTGCTTTTTTTTCTCTAACATATGAAACCTTGTATGTATGAGACAACAAATACTAGTTCTATACTTGATATTCAGATGTTACAACAATATCTGTACAGAAATGACAAATACTCCCCTCTGGATGGACCGCTGCCTTCTATCAGTCTCTCTCAAAAGACTGTTACAGAAGTATAGGTAGTGGGTATAGAGGCGCAGATCCCGTAATATTCTGATTCGATACTCCAATTAACCGTGATTCCCAATTTAAACTGGGGAAGAAAAAGCTCAGCTTTGATTTGTGTAGATCAACACCAAATAATTAGTGCAGAATACTTACTCCGAAAATATCAGAGTCCAACTTCCTCAACTTTTAAGGGAAAATGACCAATGTAGAACGAAGAGTGGAACTTCTGTTTAGTCTCCCCAGATGTTTAACGTAACTGCAGATGATAAAGCTTTCACTGAAATATGTTATATACACCAGTGTAAATAATATGCAGTATACTCACTCCGAGATATTCGGATTACAGCTCCTCACACAATGGCTGTGGTGATAGTGTTGCAATTCCAACAGGCAGCAGACAAATATTTGTTTACAAAACAAACATTTATTAAAACATATAAAATGGCATTATAAAGTGGCTCTATGCGTTTCAACGATAAACTCGTCTTTCTCAAGAGCAATTTTAAAAAGGAAAGATGCATGAGAAGTAGCGCATCAATGGTAGCAAATGTTAATTATATATGTTTATGATTAGAATAATATATATTATTTATTTATAAAATATTTTACCAGGAAGGATACATTGAGATTTCTCTTGTTTTCAAGTATGTTCTGGGTCCACAAAAGCATTGCATTGATACAATAGGGTACAATAATACAAAAACAATATTAATACATAACATATGCAGAATTTAACATAGAACAGGTAGGAAATATAAAATCAACCATGACAGGTGCATTCTGTTTTGAGATATGCAGAGAGGGATGTCTTAAAGGATTTTAGACTTGGGGAAGGTTTTAAAGTGTGCGGGAGGTCATTCCATAATTGTGGTGCTCTGTAGGAAAAGGAGGATTGAGCTGCTTTCTTTTTGTATGGAGGCAGACTAAATAATGTGCCGGTACTGGATCGGAGGTTATGGGAGGTGGGAACAGCTGGGGAGAGCATTCTGCTCAGGTAGGGTTGGAGTTTCCCAGAAAGGCTCTTAAACACAAGGCAGGATAGATGGAGGGTGCATCTGGATTCCAGCGATAGCCAGTTTAGTTCTTTTAGCATGTCACAATGGTGGGTCCTGTAGTTACATTGTAGCACAAAGCGGCAGAACGAGTTATACAGTGTATTAAGTTTATTAAGGTGAGTTTGCGGTGCAGGTGCGTATACTACATCTCCATAATCCATGATTGGCATCAGCATTTGCTGTACAATCTTTTCCTTTACTGTAGGGCTGAGGCAGGATTTGTTTCTGTACAGGGTGCCTTGTTTTGGATAGAGTTTAGATGCAAGTTTTTCTATGTGGAGGCCAAAAGATAGATTGGGGTCTAACAACATACCCAAGTATTTGAAAGAGTGGACTGCAGTCAGTGTGCCTTTTGATTTTATTTTAATGCGTAGATGGGACTTTTGTAGTTTGTGTAATTTAGGTACTTTTCCAAAGATCATTGTGACAGTTTTGTCAGTGTTTAGGAAGAGTTTGTTTTTTGAGATCCACTTTTCTACCTCTGTGAACTGGTCTTGGAGCACTGCCTCAAGCTGCGGCAGATTGGGTTTGTTTGCATAGATTACTGTGTTGTCTGTGTACATGTGTACAGTTGAGGATTTGCAGACATTTGGCAAATCATTTATAAATAATGTGAATAGTAGGGGGCCGAGAATGGAACCTTGGGAACACCACACGTGACTGGGAGAGGGAGTCACTGTCAGAAATGGAGATATACTGTGATCGATCCGATACATATGATCGAAACCAGGTTAGCGGATAATCACCAATACCTGAGTTTTTTTTATTTTGAGCAGTAGTATGTTGTGGTCTACTGTGTCAAAGGCCTTTGCAAAATCAAGAAAAATAGCTCCAGTTAGGTCTCCTTGTTCCATGCCAGTTTGGATGTCGTTGCAAACCTTTAGGAGGGCAGTTGTAGTGGAGTGATTCGGGCGTATATACACATATGAACACATAAATATATATGTATATATACATATATATATTTACATGGAACACACAGTTTCCATAGACTGCAATGTAAAGGCACTTTTCAGTGATGTTTTTTTTCCTAACACCCCATACCAACCACTTTTAACCCCTTAAAACTGCCTAGTGTAGTTGTTTTTTATTTTAAAAAAAATCTAAATTTTTTTAAATAAAAAACTATAATATCCTCTATTTTGAGGGCATTTGGGGCACTTTTAGAAAATTAACCAGAGATCTGATCTTTTGGTTAATTTTCGGAGCCTTAATTGTTACCACAAGCTCGCAGTAGCAATAACCAGCCACTTGTAATGGCTGGTTATTTATTGCGCGCCTGCAAACTTGTAATCTTGCTCTTGTCTAGAATATAAAGTAAGAAAATATTCAAAAGGGAAACAAAGAGATCCATTGTAACTTCTGTAGAAACACTCAATTCTCATAATGATAATTTTATGGCCCTTTAACTTGTAATACCTCCTTCACGTGGCTTTGGGATAGTATATAATTTGCCACTTTTATGGCAACATTAGTTATTGAATGAGTATTCAAAACAATTTAAACAGAACTAATACTATAGATACATTTTAATTACCTTCTTCTCAGAAACAGATAAAAATCCAATACAAACACTTGTGGAACTGGAAGCTACAAAATTCAGCAAAAAATATCCTTATATATATAATAAACAATGAAATATACACAGGGCAGTTTCCATATAATGTTCGGAAAAACTTAAGATCTTTGAATTGACACAACAAAAAGGGGACATTCATAGTGTTGTATATCAAGCAGAAATGTACAAATAGTAAAGTAGAAACTCATTCACAATTATTTATATGACACCCCTCTGTCACTGCATGCACAGGAACACTGGATTTAGCAAATCACTAGCTCCTTATCCCTAATCAAAAAGGACAAGCAAAAAGTGTTTCCCGAAATAATTCACACAGACCAGGTGGGATTTGTACCCTACAGGGAAGCTAGGGACAACACAATTAGAGCATACACCCTAATGTCCTATGCCAAAGCATCCAATATCAAATTAGCGCTTGTCATTACAGAAGCACAGAAAGCCTTTGACCATATCAATTGGACATTCCTAAAACAAACCCTTTTCTGCCTTTGGCTGTGTCCAGAACATGATCACACGCATTTTTGGGTTATACGCATCTCCATCAGCTAAAGTTAAAGCTAATGGCATTTTATCTTGCCCATTTTCAATACAAAACAGCACTCGACAGGGATGTCCACTGTCACCCATACTGTTCGTGCTAACTATGGAGCTATTAGCTTCACGCATCCAGAATAACAATGGCATTGAAGAAATAAGAATAGGCCCCTACAACTTCAGAATCGCAATATACACCGACAATATTTTATTCATGGTCACCTTACCTTCTGAATCTATACCTAAGATCCTTATGGAAATAGACAGATTCTGTACCTTCTCCAACTTCACAATCAATCTACAAAAATAAGAAATACTCAATATCTCTATGCCCAAGTTAGAATTTAACTTCCTTAACACTATATGCTCCCTTAAGCTCCAAAAAGAAGCTACAAAATATCTAGGGATTTATCTTACTCTTACTCCCAATTCTGCTTTACTTTTTGAGAAGAATTATAACACACTCTTAAACAATACCATCAAAGACCTCAAGAATTGGGGTGACAAACCAATCTCATGGTGGGGTCGCATATAAGCTATTAAAATGACCAATCTTTCCAGAATCATATACATGCTGCAGGCACTACCAATACACTTACCATACTGATATACTAAGAGACTACAGGGACAAATAAACTCCTTTGTGTGGGAGAAAAGCAGACCCAGAATAAATAGAAAAAGCCTATATAGATCTGGAGCCCTTGAACTCCCATACATAACTATTTTAGTGTGGTCACCCTGGAATGAGTTTTGCTCTGAAAATTCGAAAACCTGGATAGCTATTGACTCCCACATACTACAAGTCCCCCAAGTAGGAGCATTATGCTGGGCCTCAAACGAACTTAGACCTACAACCTGCCACCAATTAGAGATCCATAGACACTTATTCCACACTTGGAACCAAATACAGCTCGCTAACACACACATTACAACGAATAGAACCCCTTTTTTATTATTATTATTATTATTATTATTGGTTATTTGTATAGCGCCAACAGATTCCGCAGCGCTAATTATTCCCTATTCCATTAAATGCACAATTAACAGGCGGCCTTGTCAGCGGCATCAAATGCACATGTGACTGGGAACACACTATTCCCCTATTAACCTTTCTAGATAATGGCAAACTAAAAGACTGTCAGGATTTAATATTTCAACACTCCTATACCTTTAAAATTTAGTCTGTTGCTATACCTTTAAAATTCTCTCCCTTGCTACCTGACATCATGATTGGCAGCTCCTCCTTTTAAAGATCGAATCAGCATCTAATTCACTGCTTAGTTATTTTCTGTAGTAGTAATAATCACTACTCCGGACCTGAGCTGAAAAGCCTGAACTTTGCTACTTCAATTTCTGCCATTGGATTCTAAAATTATATCCATAGTTTCCACTTACTTCTTCAAGTTGCTACATTGCTTAAATCTATTTTGCTAACAAACTGAACAAGAATATCAGTTTACAAGTAACAGCTGAGATTACTGGGAGGAAGACACAGGAATACAACTTACAACCTTGACAAGCTGTTCGAACTAAAGATAAGTAAACTCTCTGAGATTGGACTTAATGTTTATCTAGCCATTACTCATGAGCTTGTAACTTGAAATAACTTTGCTGTTGTTATTGAGCCTCTCAGGAACTTCATAGGAACGCTCTGATTCTGACTTGTTGTCTACTCCCCCTCTCCTTACGGTAGCTACCGCTCCTCTCAGATCAGAGCATCTCAGCTGCAATGAGGTTTTGCCAGACATCCAGCTTGAAGCAGAAAGACTTTACTTTCCACTAGGTGGAATGGCTATCCAAATAGACTGAAGATTATGAGAGAGAAGGGCTGAACGTTACTCCACAGATAACCAACCTAAGACCTCTCTCAACCCAGTCTCTCATGAACCACGTACTCCCTCTAAAGGCCATGCGGAACCCATGGAGATCGGAATGCTAAGAGGTCCATTATCTCCAGAAGAAAGAATCCGTAGAAGGACCAAAAGCCTATGCATATACTGTGCAAATCCCTTGCACGCTGTAAAGGACTGTCCTATCCTACAAAAGAATAAGACAAATAAGTATATCATTATACAAACATCACTGCACAATGAGAATAAAACTTCTTATTCCACTTTGTCTCTCTCTTTACAGTGGGATCAAAAACAACTGACATCTGATGCCATCATCGATTCAGGGGTATATGGGAATGTTATTGATTGTCAGATTGTCAAAATTAATAAAATACCCCTTATAACCAATAAAATACCAGTTTGTGTTTGTGTAATTGATGGTACTACAATCACTTCAGGTCCAATAATACACCATACTTTACCTATATTGGTTACTGTTTCTGGTCACACAGAATATCTAACCTTTGATGTGTTACCTTCCCCACATTTTTCGATTCTGCTAGGTTTAAGTTGGCTTCAACTTCATAAGCCTACAATTGTTTGGCCCCCTTTTCATATAAATTTTAATTCAACATATTGTAAAGATACCTGTTTTCCTAAACATTTACTTTTACATTCCTTAAAGGGACAGTCAAGGCCAAAATAAACTTTCATGATTCAGATAGAGCATGTAATTTTAAACAATTTTCCAATTTACTTTTATCACCAATTTTGCTTTATTCTCTTGGTATTCTTAGTTGAAATCTTAACCTAGGAGGTTCATATGCTAATTTCTTAGACCTTGAATGCCACCTCTTTTCAGAATGCATTTTAACGTTAATTCACGTATTTCATATAGATAACACTGTGCTTGTGCACGTGAAGTTATCTGGGAGCAGGCACTGATTGGCTAGACTGCAAGTCTGTCAAAAGAACTGAAATAAAGGGGCAGTTTGCAGAGGCTTAGATACAAGATAATCACAGAGGTTAAAAGTATATTATTATAACTGTGTTGATAATGCAAAACTGGGGAATGGGTAATAAAGGGATTATCTATCTTTTAAAACAATAAAAATTCTGGTTTAGACTGTCCCTTTAACCGACTTTGAGTTTTTACCTTCAGAATACAGTGATTTTTCAGATATGTTTAGCAAAATAGAGGCGGAAAGCCTTCCACCGCATCGCATTTATGATTGTCCTATCGAACTTCAGCCAGGGGCAAGTATTCCCTATGGTCATTTGCATCCCTTAAATCAACCAGGATTGGACCATTTGAAGGAATACTTGGAGGAAAATTTAAGAAAAGGCTTAATCTGAGCCTCAACTTCTCCTGCAGGTGCGGGAATGTTTTTTGTCAGAAACAAAGATTCTATCTTACGTCCAATCATAGATTACTGTGAGCTGAACAAGCGTACAGTCAAGAACCGTTACCCTTTACCATTAATACCAGAGTTGATAGAACGTTTATCACAGGCCACCATATTTTCCAAACTCGACCTTAGGGGCGCATATAATCTTATTAGGCTCAAAAAGGTCATGAGTGGCTAACAGTTTTCAGAACAAGGTACGGCTTATATGAATATCTTGTACCTTTCGGCTTATGTAACGCCCCGGCCACCTTCCAACATTTTATTAATGACATTTTCAGGGACCTCTTCGATGTCTGTATGGTCGTGTACCTCAACGATATACTTATCTACTCAAAAAACAAATCTGAACACATAAAACACGTACGCTGGGTACTATCAAGGCTCAGAATCCATATACTATACGCAAAAAAAAATGTCTTTTTCACACAAATAACGTTTCATTTTTAGGCTATAACATCTCACCTAAAGGCATTCAGATGCAAAAAGAAAAAGTAGACGCAGTAGAGAATTGGCCTCTTACAAAAAATAAAAAGGATCTTCAGCATTTCTTGGGCTTTTCAAATGACTATAGGAAGTTTATAAATGGATTCTCAAAAGTGGCAAAGCCTCTCAATAAACTTACCAGTTCTTCTACTCCGTTTATTTGGACACCAGATGCTACCACTACCTTTAATCTCTTAAAAACTTGTTTTACCTCAGCACCCATACTGAAATTTCCAAACCCTAACCTGCCATACATTTTGGAGGTAGATTCATCAGATTTTGCTATCGGGGCAGTTCTCTCTCAAAGACTTCCTCTAAACGACCCAATCCATCCTATTTCATACTTTTCTAAAGTGATGTCATCAGCAGAAAAAAACTATCCCATAGGCGAAAAAGAACTTCTCGCCATAAGAAGATCTTTAGAACACTGGGGACATTTGCTTGAAGGAACAAAGTTGCCTATTACCATATACATGGATCACAAAAATGTATAATATTTGCAAAATAACAAAACATCAGCTAGACAAGTTTGATGGAGCTTATACTTTGCCAAGTTTAACTTTAACATTATCTATAGACCCACAGCAAAAAACGGGTAGGCTGATATCTCTGTCTCGTATCTCCGAGAAACAAGAGGACTTTGTTCCCAAGACAACAATCATACCTACTGAACGCTTTGTTGGACTCACAACCCCATTACTTGACAAAATTAAATATTACACTAATAAAGAGGTTAAAATACCCCATCCTTCCCTTACCAAATTGCTGGTGTTTACTATCACAAGGATAAGCTCTTCGTCCCAACATCTATGAGACCACTGCTGCTAAAGAATTACCACAATTCTCCTCTATCTGAGCATCCCGCTATTCATCGTACTTTAGAACAACTTACCAGGGAATTTTGGTGGCCAAATATGAAGTCTACAATCCAAGAATATATTCAATCCTGTATCATATGTTCCACATCCAAATCAGAGAAGAAACCACCATATGGCCTTCTGATGCCACTACCTATACCAAACAAACCTTGGCAACATGTTTCAATGGATTTTATAGTAGAATTACCACACTCAGCCAATCGGATTGAACTTCAATCTGATTGGCTGATTCCATCAGCCAATCAGATTATTCCTACCTTAATTCCGATTGGCTGATAGAATCCTATCAGCCAATCAGAATTCGAGGGACGCCATCTTGGATGACGTCCCTTAAAGGAACCTTCATTCCTCGGGAGTTCGTCGTGGAGGAAGGATGTTCCGCGTCGGCGGGATGAAGATAGAGCCGGAAGAAAGAAGATGGAAGATGCCGCTTGATAGAAGACTTCAGCCGGATGATGCACCTCTTCAGCCCCCGCTTGGATGAAGACTTCAGCTGGATGATGGACCTCTTCAGCCCCCGCTTGGATGAAGACATCGCCCGGATTGGATGAAGACTTCGGACCCTCTTCTGGACGGATCGGTGATACCCGGTGTGGTGAAGACAAGGTAGGGAGATCTTCAGGGGCTTAGTGTTAGGTTTATTTAAGGGGGGTTTGGGTTAGATTAGGGGTATGTGGGTGGTGGGTTGTAATGTTGGGGGGGGGTATTGTATGTTTTTTTTTACAGGCAAAAGAGCAGAATTCTTTGGGGCATACCCCGCAAAAGGCCCTTTTAAGGGCTGGCTTTGTTATTTTTTTAGGGGGCTTAGAGTAGGTGTAATTAGTTTAACATTCTTGTAATCTTTTTTTATTTTTTGTAATTTAGTGTTTGTTTTTTGTAATTTAGTGTTTGTTTGTTTTTTGTAATTTAGTGTTTGTTTGTTTTTGTAATTTAGTTTAGTTGATTTAATTGTAGATAATTGTAGGTAGTTTATTTAATTTAATTTAATTTAATTTTGTATTTCTTTTAGCTAGGTAGCTATTAAATAGTTATTAACTATTTAATAGCTATTGTACCTGGTTAAAATAAATACAAAGTTGCCTGTAAAATAAATATAAATCCTAAAATAGCTACAATATAATTATTATTTATATTGTAGCTATATTAGGGTTTATTTTACAGGTAAGTATTTAGCTTTAAATAGGAATAATTTATTTAATAAGATTTATTTTATTTCGTTAGATAAAAATTATATTTAATTTAGGGGGGTGTTAGGGTTAGGGTTAGACTTAGCTTTAGGGGTTAATACATTTATTATAGTAGCGGTGAGGTCCGGTCGGCAGATTAGGGGTTAATAATTGTAGGTAGGTAGCGGTGACGTTGGGGGGGGCAGATTAGGGGTTAATAAATATTATGTAGGTGTCGGCGATGTTAGGGGCAGCAGATTAGGGGTACATAGGGATAATGTAGGTTGCGGCGGTGTACGGTCGGCAGATTAGGGGTTAAAAAAATTTAATAGAGTGGCGGTGATGTGGGGGGGCCTCGGTTTAGGGGTACATAGGTAGTTTATGGGTGTTAGTGTACTTTAGAGCACAGTAGTTAAGAGCTTTATGAACCGGCGTTAGCCCAGAAAGCTCTTAACTCCTGGCTTTTCTCTGCGGCTGGAGTTTTGTCGTTAGAGTTCTAACGCTCACTTCAGCCAAGACTCTAAATACCGGCGTTAGAAAGATCCCATTGAAAAGATAGGATACGCAATTGACGTAAGGGAATCTGCGGTATGGAAAAGTTGCGGCTGGAAAGTGAGCGTTAGACCCTTATCTACAAGACTCTAAATACCAGCGGTAGGACAAAACCAGCATTAGGACCCCCTAACGCTGGTTTTGATGGCTAACGCAGAACTCTAAATCTAGGCGTTAGTTTGGCTCTCAACGAAAAACCTGAAGTTACAAATTACAAGCAAGAAACTAGCAGGTCTCTACATTGGACCATTCCCAATACTGAGGGTTGTTGATAAAAATGCTATGACTTTAAAACTACCAACTTCCATTAGAATACATCCTACTGTGCATGTTTCTCTCTTAAAACCATATTCTCCAACCAGAGATCCACGAATTACCGCCTCTTAATCTGGATTTGGAACCCGATGTGTATGAGGTTCACTTACTACTCGATTCTAGATACCGTAAAGGAGGATTACAGTATTTAGTTTGTTGGAAGAATTACTCTGCTGAAGACGACACTTGGGATCCTGCCTCTAATTTAAACGATCCCAGACTGATGTCTATTTTCCATAGGAGGTATCCGGTTCACCCCAGACCTCAAGCTGTGAGACAGCTTGTTTGAGGAGGGGGTCATGTCAGGATTTAATATTTCAACACTCCTATACCATTAAAATTTAGTCTGTTGCTATACCTTTAAAATTCTTTCACTTGCTACCTGACATCATGATTGGCAGCTCCTCCTTTTAAAGATTGAATCAGCATTTAATTCACTGCTTAGTTATTTTCTGTAGTAGTAATAAACACTACTCCGGACCTGAGCTAAAAAGTCTGAACTTTGCTACTTCAATTTCTGCCATTGGATTCTAAAATTATATCCGAAGTTTCCCCTTACTTCTTCAAGTTGCTACATTGCTTAAATCTATTTTGCTAACAAACGGAACAAGAGTATCAGTTTACAAGTAACAGCTGAGATTACTGGGAGGAAGACACAGGAATACAACTTACAACCTTGATGAGCTGTTCGAACTAAAGATAAATAAACTCTGAGATTGGACTTAATGTTTATCTAGCCATTACTAGAGTTTTTTTCATTCATGAGCTTGTAACTTGAAATAACTTTGCTGTTGTTATTGTCTCTTCCCCTCTCCTACGGTAGCTACCGCTCCTCTCAGATCAGAGCATCTCAGCTGCAAGGAGGTTTTGCCGGACATCCAGCTTGAAGCAGAAAGACTTTACTTTCCACCAGGTACACTTCAAATATCACCTTATATTAAGCTGTTGCTAAGCTAAACATTATGCAGTAGATTTATATATAATCAATCTGCTGATCACTTAAACTATTCCGTATAGTTTCTAATATTTTAGAAGAATACTTCACTGTTTTTTTTTCTGATATTCACTTCACTAAATAGTGTGTATCATACATCTCATTGAAAACAAACAACACATTTAAATATATAACTGCAGTTGTGTTCAACACAAGAAAATATATTTGTTACAAAGGCAAACTTAATGAGATTTCAGGAGGAAGTTACACGAATTGGCTCAAATACGCCCAATTATCCTACTTCATTAAAACCTCAACCCATAGCACATACTTCCTCAGACCACTGACACCATTCCAGAATTTATACCTCAACAAAAACAATGTCATTATCCCTCTCTCACTATCCCACAACCTAATTCAATTTAAGCTACGTGACACAACCCCCACATATATCTTACGATGGCAGGGAGAACTAGACATGCAATTAATGGACAAAGATTGGGAACAAATTTTCCATCACACCCGTAAATCATCTACCTTTCCCCAAATACTAGAGCTTAACTACAAAATCTTAATACGCTGGTACTTGACCCCCATAAAGATGAATTTAAAATAACCCGAAGCATCCGGAGAATGCTGGAGGGAATGTGGAGAGAATGGTAGCCTCCTACATATATGGTGGCACTGTAGGACTATCCGCACCTTTTGGAAGAACATAGAAAGACGTTTGCAACTAGTTTTAGATAACAGTTTTAAATTGACCCCACAAAAAGCCCTCCTAAATGCCCTCCTGAAAATACCTTGCAAATTACAATCCCTACTTTTACAAATATGCCTCAACGCTGCCAAATCCTTAATAGCTCCACCCACTTATAATATGTGGAAAGATAAAGTATCTGAGCTAATAATGCTGGAAGAATATGGCTATTTTAGACTTAATAAATTAACCTACTTTCTAGATGTTAAATTTCTTTGGGAAACTTCACCTCAGTACCCCACAAACACAACAACACCCTAGCCAACCACAACCGGATAGACACAGACTAAAACCTATTAATCCTTCTTCTAACCTTTAAACGGACAAAACACACCACAGACCATTCACGACAGATACCTCGATCTCACCCCTATCCCCCTTCCCTCCTCCTCCCCTACCTCCTCTTGGTTAAGTCCATTTCTTTCCTCTTATTAATCAAAGGTATTCCTATAAACAACCACTTAAACCTTTACCAAGTTAACTGCTGCATACTCGTATCATCGAAACCAACTGGCAAGCAAAATTCCTATCTACAGCCCTTCAAAAAAGGACTATACCTGATAAACATTAAAAACTTGCACGTATGGATCAGTAGAAGCATCACGAACTGGACCTCAACCTTTACCCAGAAAAAAATACTATAAAACAGACTGAATGCATCTTCTATTAGAAATCCCTACAGCAGTGTTTTTCAACCAGTGTGCCATGGCACATTAGTGTGCCGTGAGAGATCCTCCGGTGTGCCACGGCAGACTGACAACAGTGTGACATATTTTTTAAACTTTGCTTGTTTTTTACTCCCAGTGCAGGGGTAGTTTGTAGGAGGCATGGCATAACAGCACAATAAATACAGTATGTGTGTGTGTGTATGTATATATATATATATATATGGTGATTTTTTTAAAATTTTGGGATGGTGGTGTGCCACAGGATTTTTTAATGTAAAAAAGTGTGCCACGGCAAAAAAAAAAAAGGTTAAAAATCACTGCCCTACAGGACAATGAGTATACACACCAGCTTTTTCTTTTTATATTATGCTATGGTTATAATGGTAATTTTTATCTTGATGCCTTATTATATTCTGTACCATTATTATGACCAATCAAGTTTACAAAAAAAAGGACAAGCAGACTGTGACATAGAACATGGACAGTTAAAACTTTATTAAAAGAACAATGACACATTTCTTATCTATATACACAGTTTCATCAAAGGGAATGTTTATTACAAGTACTGTTTGTACTGTAATAGAAACTATTCTCTTGATCCATTTATTTTTGCTAGCAATATGATGCTTGCTTGATATCAAATTCTAATAAGAACCTTATTATCAAATCTTGATTATCTTTTGGTTGGCAAAATCACAACTAATGAAACAGTGATTGGGGAACTGTTGGCCCTCTATACAGCTGTGTGAGATCTCTATTTTGATATTTAAGAAATCTGGAGCCTACATTGATTTGTGTTATGTTCACCACCTAAAAGCTGTCAAATGTAAACTGTGGATCTAGATGTGGTCACACAGACAAATGTGTTAATTAAATAATGGTAAAACATGTTGAATAGCACACAAGGACTAGTTAGTTGTGAAAAAAAGGCTTTGAGTGATCTAATACGAATAATGGTTGTGCACATATTTAATAACACCAATACCCTGTGATTTTTAATAGGGATTGCTGCGTTTTATAGGGTCATGAAACCTAATTTTTTTTTCTATCATGATTCAGCTAGAGCATACCATTTCCAAACAACTTTCCATTTTACTTCTATTATCACAGTTTAGTAATTCTTTTGGTATCCTTTTTTGAAGGAGCAGCAATGCACTGGGATCTAGCTGAACACATTTGGTGATCTAATTACAAGATTTATATATATGCAGCCACCAAGCAGCAGCTGTCTCCCAGTAATGCATTGCTGCTCCTCAGCCTACCTATGTATGCTTTTCAACAAAGGTCACGAAGAGAACAAAGTAAATAAGATCATTTAAGTAAATTGGGTAGTTGCTTAAACGTGTATGCTCTTTCTGAATGATGAAAGTTTAATTTTGCCTTTACTGTCCCTTTACCTAAAAATTATAAATCATGTGTGGATTTTGACATTTAAACTACAAATTTACAGTCTGATAAATGATTACCCTCAGGTTTGACAGAATTATTAAAACACTAATGGAATGGAGTTACCTTGATCTTGAAAATATTATGAAAAGCCACATAACTGTTCTTCTAGACCACATGGTCTGAGGGGTTTATTTTTCAGCCTGTGGGGAATCTCTATTACATTCCCAAAGTGTACAACATATAAAAGGGCACCTAAATTCAAAACTGCTCTAACCAGTTACTTAAAATAGTTCTTGATGAGTTTTTTTCTTCATATTATTTAAACAATGGAAGCACTAGGATTTTCTACTTTAAGTTTATTTACTAACATAAAAAAGCATTAAGTGTCTGGATTTACATAACATCTTGTAAGTCTGCAAAAGGTTTTTCTTGTCCAAATGCAAAATAGTGCTTAAATACCAAAATGATATCCTGAAAGGATTTGTGATATATCACACACACATCCCTCATGAGGATGGAATTACACATATCTATGACTATCACACAGAAATGTAAATGTATAATCATTCAGCCAGTGACCACTAATGAGTGCACTAAGTGTTGTGAGGAGTGCCCTGATTTCATTGACGTCCTAACCATGCTATTAGATTTCATGTTTAGCTTACATTTTTATGCCATAATTATGCAGGAGCTTTCTGATCCCAGCACCTGCCCAGATGTTGAGAACAAAACTATAAACGCACCTAAGGAGATTGTTTTTCTAAATCATAAAAGGCTTAAGAAAGTTCAACTTGGATCCTATAAGTTCCCCCTTTAAAAAGAGGCACTGGAATTAACTGTGAGTAAATTACAGCCTTCTCTGTAATTATCCACATACTGAACTATTTACAGTTGACTTGGGTTACCTTAAGTGTGGCTCAGAATGGCTGTGTTGGTATTGATTAAACGCAGCATCTATTTACCTTCACAATAAAGTGTTGTGATTAGCAAAACTCTCTTGATCAAACTGTAAAGGGAGTTGGAATTATGTCTGCCAGATGACTGTACTTGGCAGTGCAATCCCTTTAATAAAAGAGAGACATAAATGAGTGAGAAAGAGTCCATGCCAAAATATAAAAGGTGTAAACGTTTCTGTAAAAACACTACAAGATTCAGAATGCCAGAACTAAGTATAATAATTCTCTTACTCGATTTTGTATCATTTGTCTGCAGCAGAGGGCTTCAAGACAACATGGTATATTCCAATCTTACAGAGGGCTAGATTACGACTACCGCTCGAGTGTAAACTTTGCTAGGTGGAAGCTTTTTGCTCGTACTGGGTTGCGAGCGTATTACAAGTTGAAAGTAAAAGGTCCTATCGCTCACGCGCTAACCCAATAGGAGTTATTAATATTTCACATTCCAATGTTCTTCACATACAGAAAAATGTAATTCTTATTGTAAATATATATTTCTATATGTACCTATATATCAATTTCTATAGATATATAGGTATATATATATCTATTTTACATTAACATTATCAGATATACTGTATATATAAATATATATTTAATAGGAAAAATTACATTGTTTTCTATGTGAAAAACATAGGAATGGAAAATATGTGTAACGTGCATTGGGGCTCGTGATTTAGGTCTAACGCGGTGTCAGGTTAGCGCATATGAAAAATTTCTAAATGCATGTTATTGAAATATTAAATATAAAGGACCAGATTGTGGGTGGAGTGGTATTTTGCACTCGCGTTGGGGAGTTAAAAATGCTAAAAGTACGTTTTTTACGTTCAGAGATTTGTGCTTATATTACGAATTTAAAGTAAAAGTTTACAATCCTGCATCCCCAAAGTCACAGTAAGAAATAGACTTTTCCCACTTTAATGGGAATAGATATAAAGGTATATGGATATATAGATATATATAGAAATATGTATTTACAATACAAATTACATTATCCTGTAAGTAAAGAACATTGGAATGTGAAATTTGTACAGTGAATATATATATATATATATATATATATATATATATATATACACAACACACAGAGAAAGCCCAGCACTCACTTACAAGCTCTCAGCTAAGATTTAAAAGCAAAAATGGAAAGGTTAGTTACCGCATCTGGCCAAATGGGACAAGCCCAGGTACCACGTCAACGTCCTTTCCAATACCTCGGGTCCCAGGTATTGGAAAGGACCTTGACGTGGTACCTGGGCTTGTCCCATTTGGCCAGATGCAGTAACTAACCTTTCCATTTTTGCTTTTAAATCTTAGCTGAGAGCTTGTAAGTGTCTCTGTGTGTTGTATTAATTTGTTTTGTAATTTTCCCTATGGTTCTTGCACCCAGACCTGTCTGGGGTTAACTGCCTGTAACTCTGGGGACAGCACAGCTTCCTGTCCCATTTGGCCAGATGCGGTAACTAACCTTTCCATTTTTGCTTTTAAATATTAGCTGAGAGCTTGTAAGTGAGTGCTGGACTTTCTCTGTGTGTTGTATTAATTTGTTTTGTAATTTTCCCTATGGTTCTTGTAGTCCCCTTCCGTGTTTTGTATGTATGTATATATATATATATATATATATATATATATATATATATATATATATTTTATAGCAAGGCAGGTGCCCTCTCACAGACCAGTCAAATAACTTGCCAGGGTCCTGCAGTAAAATCCAATAATCATCAAATGAATCAGCACTCACTGACTTGAAAAATGATGATGAATACTCCTTATTTATTTCATAAAAGTGACCTTTCAGGTGTGATCACCCCTTCACCGTTGGTCTGATAAAGGGGTGAACACCCAGAAACGTCACTTTTATGAAAAAAATAAGGGGTATTCACCATGTTTCAAGTCCAGTGAGTGCTGATTCGTTTAATGATTTTATCTATCTATCTATCTATCTATCTATCTATCTATCTATATATATTTATAAATATATATATATACACAGTATCTCACAAAAGTGAGTACACCCCTCACATTTTTGTAAATATTTTATTATATCTTTCATGTGACAACACTGAAGAAATGACACTGTGTTACAATGTAAAGTAGTGAGTGTATAGCCTGTATAACAGTGTAAATTTGATGTCCCCTCAAAATAACTCAACACACAGCCATTAATGTGTAAATTGTTGGCAGCAAAAGTGAGTACACCCCTAAGTGGAAATGTCCAAATTTGGCCCAATTAGCCATTTTCCCTCCCCGGTGTCATGTGACTCGTTAGTGTTACAAGGTCTCAGGTGTAATTGGGGAGCAGGTGTGTTAAATTTGGTGTTATCGCTCTCACACTCGCTCATACTGGTCACTGGAAGTTCAACATGGCACCTCATGGCAAAGAACTCTTTGAGGATCTGAAAAAAAGAATTGTTGCTCTACATAAAGATGGCCTAGGCTATAAGAAGATTGCCAAGACCCTGAAACTAAGCTGCAGCATGGTGGGCAAGACCATACAGGACAGGTTCCACTCAGAACAGGGCTTGCCATGGTCGACCAAAGACGTTGAGTGCACATGCTCAGCGTCATAACCAGAGGTTGTCTTTGGGAAATAGATATATGAGTGCTGCCAGCATTGCTGCAGAAGTTGAAAGGGTGGGGGGTCAGCCTGTCAGTGCTCAGACCATACGCTGCACACTGCATCAAATTGGTCTGCATGTTGTCCCATAAGAAAGCCTCTTCTAAAGATGATGCACAGGAAAGCCAGCAAACAGTTTCCTGAAGACAAGCAGACTAAGGACATGGATTACAGGAACCATGTCCTGTGGTTCGATGAGACCAAGATAAACTTATTTGGTCCAGATGGTGTCAAGCGTGTGTAGCAGCAACCAGGTTTGGAGTACAAAGACAAGTGTGTCTTGTCTACAGTCAAGCATGGTGGTGGGAGTGTCATGGTCTGGGCCTGCATGAATGCTGCCGGCACTGGGGAGCTACAGTTCATTGAGGGAACCATGAATGCCAACATCTACTGTGACATACTGAAGCAGAGCATGATCCCTTTGGAGACTGGGCCGCATGGCAGTATTCCAACATGACAATGACCCCAAAAACACCCCAAAGAAGACCACTTCCTTGCTAAAGAAGCTGAGGGTAAAGGTGATGGACTGACCAAGCATGTCTCCAGACCTAAACCCTATTGAGCATCTGTGGGGCATCCTCAAACAGAAGGTGGGACAGCGCAAGTTCTCTAACATCCACCAGCTCCATAATGCCGTCATGGAGGAGCGGAAGAGGACTACAGTGGCAACCTGTGAAGCTCTGGTGAATTCCATGCCCAAGAGGGTTAAGACAGTGCTGGAAAATAATGGTGGCCACACAACCAAGCTGCCCACGTCCTCTGAGTCAATAGGAGTTATTAATATTTCACATTCCAATGTTCTTCACATACAGAAAAATGTAATTCTTATTGTAAATATATATTTCTATATGTACCTATATATCAATTTCTATAGATATATAGGTATATATATCTATTTTACATTAACATTATCAGATATACTGTATATATAAATATATATTTAATAGAAACAATTTACATTGTTTTCTATGTGAAAAACATAGGAATGGAAAATATGTGGGACTCTCTCAAACATGGTTTCCGGTTAGAGGGCGAAGCTAAGTAACAGCATGCTCCATGTCGGCGTTCTGATCGAGTGCTAAAAAATCTATGCCCCTTCTCATAGCCTCATAGCCCTAGGTGCTGGGGTCCAGTTGGGCTGAAGCTAGGCCATGTGTCGGCCTGAGGCGGAAACTACACTGCCTGGTTGGGCTAGTGGATGCACTGCTAATTCTCTTTTATACAGACAGTGTTCAGGAGACACAATATAGCTGCACCTTGTCAAAGGCTGAAATTGTGAGCACAAGTAGACACCGCTGTAATAAAGAAACAAACAAATCGCATACTTACAGTGCGCAGAGGAGGCGGTTGTCTATGAGCCGGAGGATCAGCACGCTGAGGTGAGAGGTACGGTTGGCGTGCGGAGGGATCCGAGTGCCACGCACCACTACGGCTGCGGTGAAGATCCGTAGTGCTGTTATCGGTGTGGAGAAGAGGAGGATTAAAGGAAAATCGAGGATCCTGGGGTTCTCAACAAAATGCTGAAGGGCTGTTCCTAATACGTATCCTACAGTACCATCTGGATGGGAGCCGGCTAGCTATACAGGAAGAACTCTTATCAACAATAGCAGCACAGGATCCGCAAGTATATATGATAACCTGCTCTGTGTTTAAAGTTGATCCTGTACGTGTGGATAATGTTAGTGGTCTACGGTTGAGCTAGCCTGGTGGACTTGAGAGACTGTTGCAGGAGTGTATCGTAAGTCCAAGGAGTTGATCTCCTTTCAATTAACTCCGTCTCTTAAGGGACTTTTTGGCCAGTACAACTGTACAACTATGCTCCGTTAGGGGAATTTTGGGGGCCTATGACTTATAAGTTGAAGTTATTCATTTTTTGGTCCTTTTTTGGTGCCCAATTGTTTGTTGCTTTGGTTCCAGCTGTGTGAGGTAACACAGCCGGCTGAACCTTTCTCTTCAGCATAAGCAACACTGCATGGAAACTTTGTTATCAGAGGAACTCTTTTAGTTGTTTTCTTGCAAAAGAACTGCAGTAACAAATCCACCTACAGTATAAATGACTGGAGTTTATTGAGATAATACCCTTTCTGCAATATGTAATACTCTTTGCAAAACATCCTTTGTTTTGGGTGTATTGATATTAAAATTCTGCCTGGTTGGATGTGGCTGGATTTAAGAATTTAATTGTGATTAGTGAGTTTAGGATTACCCTAGTAATTACTTATGCCTAAGAACATATTTATGAGTAGTTAAAAAAAATCTTAGGAGAGCTCATTTTGTGAAGCATATTTAAGGGCATCTAATTTTTTACAGGCCCTAAGTCACTTATTTGTTATCTCTCTTCACATATATAAGTTTTGTTGTTTGTTATTTGTATTTTTAGAATTCCAGGCCCAGGAAGCCTGGTAGTTATATAATTAATTTGGAATTAGTCACTTAACACATTGTTTATTTTTGGGATACGAGAGGGATCGCTAAGTCCCCTAACTTAATATTTGTTTATTATAATTGTGTTTTTTCACAAGGTGTTCAGGAAGGAGCACATTCCTGTATTCTATAAAGTACTAAGTATTATTAGTGTTGTAATACATGGAAAAATTTGTTACACAGGTGAAGGCGAATTCACTCAGAATGCCTGTAAAAAAAGATAAAAAAACTAAACTGGCTGATGCCAGTCCAGAACAAACCCCCAAAAATATTTTACTTGAAATGCATGTATTAATTACCCAGCTATCAGAAATATTCACCCCTCAATTTGAAGGTATTAAAAAAGAATTAGGGTTAATCTCTGCCGATTGAAGTACTCTGTCAGCTGAAATGAGGCAATTCTCTGCTAGAATTCAAGAAGCGGAAGATAGAATCTCTATATTAGAGGATAAAGTTAATGCCCAAGATGATATTATTTCCAGTCAGGGCTCCAGAATTAATACCATGCAATTGCACCTTGAGGATCTAGAAGATCGCTCAAGGCGCAACAATATTCGAATTGTTGGCCTTCCGGAGACACCGGAATATGAGGACCTTATGCAATTTACTTCAGTTTCATTGCCCAAAGCTTTAGGATTTTCTCCTCTCCAAATACCCTTAAGTATAGAAAGAGCCCATAGATTAGGCCCTAGAAATTTTTCTACATCAGGCTCTGTCAAAAATAGGATGGTTATTTTTAATGTCCTGAAATATCAAGACAAGGTAGAACTACTCAAATTGTTCAAGAAATCTACACCATTTATGATTGGGAATCACAGGATTCTCTTGTTCCAAGATTTTTCCTCTGAGACAGCGGCGAAGAGGAAGCTGATGGCCCCGTTTTGTTCTCAATTAATTAAGAAAGGGGTTGGTGCGTGGATGATCTATCCAGCAAAAATTATTGTTGAGGACCGGGGCAGTAGGATGACCTTTGCCGAGGTTTCAGAAGTAAAAGAATATATTGCTTCTATAAAATTATAGTGGTCTGGGCTTGTTACTATAGTCCTACTTTATTTTGTGCAGTAAAAATTAATCTTGTTTTTTTTCTGTATTTTTTTAAGATGTTTTAGGGGTGGGATTCAGGGTTCAAATGTATAAAATATTTCTGACATTTAATATCTTCTTATGTACTATATTCAGGAGTATATATCGTCTTGGTTTTGTTCCCCCAAGGGGGTCTGTATCCCTTCCCTGTTTGTGTAATTGTTTTTTTTTTCTCTCTGCTTCTTCCTCCCCCCCCCCCTGTGGTGGCCCCCCTTCGTTTGTTAGACAGGGATCCAGGTTATTAGTAGTATTACAACTGAATGGCTAATCTAAATATTGTATCATGGAACGTGGGTGGGGTCTCCTCTCCTACAAAACGCAAATTGATTATTAAAATCTAGACCCGATATTGCTCTTCTTCAAGAGACCCATCTGACTGTGTCAGAAGCGGCAAAACTCAAGATGAGATGGGTTGGAGAAATAGTTTCCTCCTCAGCTACTGGTAGGAAGTGTGGGGTGGCAATACTATTTATCAAAACTCTTGATTACAAAATATTATATGTGGATGTGGATCCAGAGGCCAGATATATAATAATACAGGTTTACATCAATAAGATTAAAGTAACCTTATGTAACATATATGCCCCAAACAATTTCTCTGTACCCTCCTGGGACAAGGTTAAAAGTAAAATTTTTCCTTTTGTTAAAGAAAATCTGGTTTTGGGCAGGGGATTTTAAGGCAACAATTTGTCCGACATTGGATAGACTATCGAAAAAAAATCTTTCAGAATATAAAAAAGGAGCAGAATATCTTTAAAAAATGTGTCATAAACTTAAGCTTATTGATATATGGCGTATTCTTAATCCGGATGTGCAACAATTCTCTTGTGAATCACAAGCCCCATAAAACTTTTTCTCGTATTGACTTTCTTTTTATTTCAGAGTCTTTTTCTAACCATAAAACGGAAGCTACGATAGGCGAAATTCTTATATCAGACAATGCGATTATTTCATTAACCTTCTTTTTTGGTCTCTAGATCTATCATTAAACCTTCTACGTTTGTTTATCCTAGGTACCTTTTCAACAATCTGAAGTTTGTTATATGGTTAAAACTGAAATGGCAAGACTTTTGTTTTGATGATAAAGGGTATATCCATAAAATTGAAATATTTTGGGAGGCCTCGAAAGCAGTGATAAGGGGCGAAGTTAAAGCCTATATGAATATTTAGGCTAAAAAAAAGAGAGCTTATGAAGTTCAACTATCTAACCAGCTTAAAATGCCTTTAAAACTTTATCTCAGTTCATTTGGATAGTAATTGGAACAAATATATGCAGCAGAAAAAAGAAAGAGATTTATTTCTGTCCCAGAAAGCACATGAAGAGGAAACTAAATTGAATCTCCACTTTCATAGCTTTCATGGGTGTTCAGCCAGGAGCCTGGCTAGACTAACCAAGATTCGGAAAAAGAAGAACTATATAACGGCTATTAGGAAAAACGGGAAGCGATTTACGGACCTTGAGGGAATTAATAAGGCTTTTTTTAATTATTATGAAACACTATACACAATGATTAACAAAAATAAGCAAAAGCAAGATAACTTTTGGGCGCAGACTATTTTGCCAAAAATTTCAACAGAAAATTTAGAGCTACTCAATTTACCTATCTCGAAGGAAGCTATAGAGCATGCAAAATTGAATAAAGCAGCTGGTCCGGATTGTCTGCCGGCTGAATATTATAGAAGTTTAGCAGAAGAATTAATCCCTATCTTGGAGATCTTGTAATAGTTATTTTATCTCAGAGGCTCCCATGTCGTTTTTATTTTCAGCTGCCAATATCTCCCTGATTCCTAAAAAAGGTAAAGACCTTGAAGATGTGGCGTCATATAAACCTATTTCTGTGTTAAACACTAATTATAAAATTCTTGCTGCCATTATAGCCTCAAGATTGTCTTCGGTAGTAGTGAAACTAATTCATCCCGATCAGTCGGGGTTTATGACAGCTCGGAATCCTGCTAAAAATTTTCGAAAAGTTATTACCCTAGTTGATTATATGTGGACCATTGATCAATGTAAACATAGGCCTATTTTTAAACACCCGGCAATTTTGACCTTAGATGCTGTTAAAGCCTTTGATTGTATCTCATGGGACCATATGTTTACAAAGTTAGTGAATTTTGGTATTAAGGGTAATTTTGTGAAATTTTTAAGTAAATTATATGTAAACCCAATATCCTTCTTGTTAATTAATGGCTCCATGTCATTATCAATTACATTGCAAAGAGGCACGCGACAAGGCTGTCCGCTGTCTCCATTGCTTTTTAACTTGGCTCTTGAACCTCTCGCAATTCGACTGAGAGACAGGTTAGTTGGGATCAGGATAGGTCTTTTTACGTTAAAAACTCTACTCTATGCAGATGACCTGTTGATATTTCTTGAAGATATATCGCAAGACATTCCAATTGTAACGGACTGTTTAAAAGAGTATAGTGCATTTTCTGGCTATGAAGTAAATTTTGAAAAAGGTAAATTAATGAGGGTGGGCAAGTTTAGTAGGATTTGTGTGGATCTCCCATTTAGACAAGTAGATACAATCAAATATTTAGGTATAGAAAGCCATAGAAATCCCAAAAATTGGTATTTTGCTAACTTTACAACTTTATTTTCCAAGATTCAAGAAAACGTAAGATTATGGGCATCGTTCCCTCTCTCCATTTCGGCGAAAGTTAATCTGATTAAAACAATCATCTTTCCGCGTATTTTGTACCCCCTTCAAAACTTACCTTTGTTCATTATGAATAAAGATTTAACTAAACTGTCATCATGATTTTCTCAATTTATTTGGAGTGGCAAAAAATCTTGTCTTTCATTGGATAGACTCGTGCAGGACCACAGTTTTGCTGGGCTAGCATGTCCGAATCTCAGGTTATATAATTGGGCGACTATGCTCAAAATTGCTATTGATTGGTTGGCAGAGACGGAACTAGTTACCACTTTGGCTTTGGAGTTGGAAACTTTTCTGATTGCTCCCTGGTCCCTAAAAGCGGTTTTGCATTGTCCAAATCAGAGTCTTCCTGCAAATATTAAATCTTGCCTTTCGTTTAAAAATATTATTCAAGTCTGGCAGAAGTTCTGCTCATTGTTATAGATTGACTTTACTTATTCAAAATATCTTCCTATAATTGGTAATCCGCAATTTACTCCAGCTATATATCACAAGGTTTTTAGAATTTGGGCAGATCATGAGCTTAGTTATATTCAGCAAATGTTGGATCTTAATAACCAAGTTTTTACTGCTGGTCAAATCTTTCAAAGTTATGATCTCACGCATAATAATCTGTTTGCTTATTTTCAATTGAGGCATTATATTCAGTCTCAAAATTGGCCAACTCTCACACAGGTCGCATGGTCTGATATTAAGAATTGTATACTTAAATTTAAAGCTGGTAAAGCCTTGATTTCATTAATATATGATATTATGCTCTCTAAACAAGGAGCTAGACATATGGAGAGACTCGAAAAGTTCTGGTGTATATATATCCCTACGATAGATAATGAGAGAATCCAGGAAAGCTTTAATAGTCTATCTTATTGCCAAATTGCTGTTAGTTGGAAGGAGTCACATATGAAAGTGATCAATGACTTCTATTATACCCCGCTTAAAATTTCTAAATTTTATCCTCTGAATGTGGCTTTCTGTCCTCGATGTGTTAACAGAGAAGCTGATTTGGTCCATATGTTTTGGCACTGTCCTAAAATTAACCAACTATGGAAAAAGGTTTTGTATTGGTTTAATATAATACATTCAACAACATTTGTGTTATCTCTAGAGGAGATTGTATTTCTGGTCACTGGCTCTAAGTTCAATCCATTGATAATAACTTTAAATACGGTTATAATGACGGTTAAACACCTTATTTTAAGAAACTGGAGATCCAAGAAGAACCCTAGTTTCTCTTTTATTGTGAAGGAGATCCAACTTCAAATTATCTATGAGACCTTTCATTAATCTCTTGCATCCGAGAAAAGAATAGGGCAATTTTTGAGAAGATGGGCGGCAATTATTAAATCTTTTCCAATCTCACTGCAAAAACGTTAACTGTCCCCCTTTCTGGCTTCTATCAGTTTTGCAGAACTAGTCCTAGCTGAAGTGTTCCCTGCAACTTGGATTACTAATAATAGAGAAATTACTCTATAATTGGCCCCAAGAGGTAGTTTAGTGTTAGCATAGTATCAATTAAAGTTGTACCAGGGTTAGGGAGGTCGTGGATATATCTCAAGAGGATGGCGTCAACAGAGGCTAGTTGAGCAAGTACCCTGTGGTTGACTAGGACTGTTAAGATGGGGGAGGTTTACCCGAGTGTGTGTGGGGGGGGGGTTCCCTTGTTTTCTGTTGTGGGGTGTCTTTTTTTCTTTCTTTTTTTTCCTCTTCTCTTCATTTTATGTTTAAAGGGACAGTATACACTCATTTTCATATAACTGCATGTAATAGACACTACTATAAAGAATAAGATGCACAGATACTGATATAAAAATCCAGTATAAAACTGTTTTAAAACTTACATAGAAGTTCTAAGTTTAGCTCTGTTGAAAAGGTAGTTGGAAAGCCCACTGCAAGTGAGAAACAAGACACTCCCCCCTCCCCCTTCTTTTGCATATGAAAAGACCCTTTACACAAACAGGAGCAAGCTGGAGTAGGTATCTGATGGTATTCACATAAAACTTTGGGGCTTGGTTAGGAGTCTGAAAATCAGAGCAATGTTATTTAAAAATAAGCAAAACTATAAAAATTTTTAAAAAAGAAAACTTTATGGGCTTTATAAATAGATCATCTACAAAACATTTATGCAAAGAAAAAATGAGTGTATAATGTCCCTTTAAGTGTTATTTTAGTTTTTTAATTTTGTGGAAAATGCCCGGTAGCTGTTGATGTATAGACGTGTTAATTATAAGGTTGTACACGAGTAGTTTATATCGATGTAGTGGATATTTTTTTTTGGGGGGGGGGGGATTGTATAAAGATACAGTATGATAGTGTCCTGTTTGACACACAGATGTATGACTCAAGTATGTTTTGCTACCAGCTGGCTATAATAAAAATTATGAAAAAAAAAAGGAATGGAAAATATGTGTAACGTGCATTGGGGTTCGTGATTTAGGTCTAACGTGGTGTCGGGTTAGCGCATATGAAAAATTGCTAAATGCGTGTTATTGAAATATTAAATATAAAGGACCAGATTGTGGGTGGAGTGGTATTTTGCACTCGCGTTGGGGAGTTAAAAATGCTAGAAGTAAGTTTTTTACATTTGGAGATTTGTAAAAGTAAAAGTTTACAATCCTGCATTCCCAAAGTCACAGTAAGAAAGAGACTTTTCACACTTTAATGGGAATAGATATAAAGGTATATGGATATATAGATATATATAGAAATATGTATTTACAATACAAATTACATTATCCTGTAAGTAAAGAACATTGGAATGTGAAATTTGTACAGTGAATATATATATATATATATATATATATATACAACACACAGAGAAAGTCCAGCACTCACTTACAAGCTCTCAGCTAAGATTTAAAAGCAAAAATGGAAAGGTTAGTTACTGCATCTGGCCAAATGGGACAAGCCCAGGTACCACTTGGGGTGGATGCCAGAGGATTCACGGGGCACCTTTCTTCAACTCCCCAGGCAGAGGCAAACAAAATAGGGTAGATGGGGGAATTACATTACTTTGGGCTTTACCCAGAGCCGCTTGGAGAATGTCAGCTTTACCCGTAACATATATATGTCTAAATATGCATACATACACATATTTAGACATTAAAAAGGATAAAGTATGAAGCAATGTTAGCACTTCCCTTCAGGTGCTCGCTACCAGCCCCGGTTCTCCCAAACCGTGTATAGAAGCAGAAAGTGTTGGAGCGCTGTGTTACCTCCAGGGAACCAAGCTGCCCACGTCCTCTGAGTCAACCTTGTTGCTTTCACCTCCAAAATAAAAGAGCTCACAATAGTGTAGCAGATATCAGACAATGTGGTAGGCACACAAACTGGTTATACTCACAAGATTGCATTTAAAATAAGCCTTTTATTAAAATCATCACAAAGATGTCTTCAGGTGCAGCTTCAGGTTTAATTTAAAATACAGCTTAAATGAGTTTCGGGTAAAAGAAGCCTTTATCAAGAGCATAAAGTTAAAACAATTTCTGGAACCAGTTTGTGCGCCTACCACATTGTCTGAAATCTGCTACACTATTGTGAGCTCTTTAATTTTGGAGGTGAAAGCAGCAAGGTTTACTCAGAGGATGTGGGCAACTTGGTTCCCTGGAGGTGACACAGCGCCGCCATTTCCAACACTTTCTACATATTTAGTCATGTCTTTGTATGCATATATATATATTAAAGCTCTTTGCAGACCTTTTTTTTGTCAAACACCTTATACCATATACAGTATCTTTGAGCTCTTATAACTTTTTAATATTTTTAAAGTAATTTTTATCAGATAGTATTTATATGAGTGCTTACAACAAGACATTGATCTAATGAGCATGAACATGTACCATAGGTTGATCCTGAGCAGTTGTCCTTTTTGGAACAATGCAATCTTATAAACCTAGATAGCTTGTCCAGAGAAGGTATGACCTCTCCCACTGAGAGGGTGAGTCGGTCAGCAAAATTTAAAAAAACGTTCTCCTTTTATCCAATACAATCTAGAGGTAACATCTTAGAGACCTTTTACAAAAGGGTAGAGAGTGATTTAATCAGCCTAAAAAAACAATATACAAAACGAGAGGATAATCTGACCAGGAAACAAAGGGAAGCACTTAAATCCTTACAATCCAATAAGGATATCGTGATCAAGGCAGCGCACAAAGGAGGTTCGATAGTAGTACTCAGCAAAGTTGATTACATAAAAGAGGCACATAGGCAGTTATTGGATAGGGAAAGCTATATCAAACTCAGTCAAAACCCCACTTGGCATTACCAAAAAGAGTTGAAAAGCCTCCTCGACGAGGGACTTGATAGCGGCTTCATTGACCGCGATACATTTGATTATCTTTTGGCCCAGCACCTGGTCATACCTATCTTTCATCACCTCCCAAAGGTCCACAAATCTTTGGACGAGGTGAAGGGTAGGCCAATAGTGAGTGGCATTGGGTCAATCCTGGAATGTATGTCTCAATAGCTTTATGCCATTTTGCAGCCATTTGTGTTGAGACTCCCCAGTGATCTCAAAGATACAACACATGTACTCAAAGTCCTAGAAGGGGTTACATGGAGTCCAGACTTGAATTGGGTCACCATAGATGTAGTATCTCTATAGTCAACAATCCCACATGACCACGGAATACAGGCCATAAAGTTCTTTCTTGATGAACTCTCAACATATACCATACTCTTTCAAAATTTAGTTTTACAGGTTACTCATTTTCTTTTAACACACAGTTATTTTGAGTTTGGGGAAGAGTTTTTCCTGCAGAGACGTGGGACAGCGATGGGAGCGAAATTTGCCCCGTCATACGCCAACCTATATTTGGGTTAGTGGGAGCTGTCCCATGTCTTTGCACAGGAAAACCCTTTCAGAAATGACATCTTAATATACAAACGCTTCATAGATGACCTCATTTTGGTATGGAAAGGAGGAAAGGAAAGGGCTACTGAATTTATGGACTGGATAAACACTAATGACCTAAATCTAGCCTTCACCTTTGAGATCCAGGCCCATGAAATCAGCTATCTAGATATAACCATTAGGGGCATGGGACATGGCAGCATCAGCAGTAATAGCTATAGGAAACCAATATCATGTAACACATAGTTACATGGGAATAGATGCCACCCTCCCCATGTCCCCTATGAGATTACAAAGGGCCAATTATTTTGCCAAAAAAGCAACTGCTCAGGCAATGCCTCATATGCCAGTCAGTCAACAGCTTTAATAGTTTGCCTCAAGCAAAGGGGCTATAGGAACACTGACATCTACAAAGCAAAGACAGAAGTAGATATAATCGATAGAAAGCTCCTACTTACAAAATGTAAGAAATCTGACAAATCTTTTGAAGGAGTGACTTTTGTCCCTGACTACAGTGCTCAGTACAAGCAAGTCTGTAGCATAATACATAAACATTTTCACAACCTTCACATCTGCAGTGACCAACACCACATATTATATAGAAAAATGTCTGAATTGTTCATCCAGTAATGTGGTTTATATGATTAAATGCATACAGTGCAATGTACAATATATAGTCCTCCCTACAAGAGACATAAGGTTTTTAACATAACATTTTAGCTCCATTAATATTGCCAAAGCATCCACACCTCTCGTTTAACATTTTGTCATCAAACATAATAAGAGCTTATCAACACTCAGATGGCTGGTAGTCAGCCCAAAGAGAAGGGGAGATAAGGAAAAGCTATTATACAAAAGGGAGATGTTCTGGATATTTAAGCTGGAAACTAGGTACCCAAGGGGCCTGAACTCCCAATATGATCTTATTAATTTTTGGGAGTAGGAAAATGAACATACACACATATTCTTAGTGATTCCCTATATGGGACCACTTGAGATATAAACATATATATATTTTTAAGACAGTTTTTTTAATATAAGTGTATATATATATATATATATATATATATATATATATATATATATATATGAATTTATGTTAGCTCATCAATTCATTGATTAGCACATATGCTTATGTGTATGTACACCGAACAATTTTTGTAAATATTATGTTGAAATGTACATTTGGGCTAGTTCATAAACTGTCACTTATTTGCCTTTTCCTCCTCACAGAACAATGCTTTGAATTGTATTGTTTTGATTGTTTTTTGACTTGTATTGGATTCTATTGAGATCCCATGACTATCACTAAAGGAAGGAGTATGAAGAAAATAAGCTTTAGTATTGGTACTCAAATTTTGCTGTTTTAATATCTCTGCCTACTGTAGCCACCAATGTTAGTATCTCTGGAGACTAGCCGAATCTTATTATTGTCCAGTAAATCAGGATAGATTTTATATATATATATATATATATATATTCATATTTTGTTTATGTATGTACAGTATATATTTTTAAACATATATTCATATTCACTTTTGTCTTTATGCGCTTATATATATCTTTATTAGCTACATTGCACACAAATCAATACAATCAGCAATAGTATTCAACTTGCTTGGTGAATCCTATGAACTAATGTTCCTTTTTGATATACTGTTTAATTTAACCTGTTTATAATGCCAAAACCACCTGTCTATGTCATCAATAGTAGTGTTTGTTTAGATTGAGTATATAAGGGGTTAATCCGCCAATTGTTTTTAACCAATCACAGTATTTTGTGTCTTTTAAATTGCCCAGGTGGGTACATTCCCATTAAGCTATGATTAAGGCTACGGCCGAAACGCGTAAGCTCACATGTTAGGCTCACATGTTTCAACCACTCTTCTACATCCTTGTTGATATATATTTTAATATATGGAATAAAAGTCAAGTTTTACTTTTTTAAGAACAAGGTTCACAGACTCTTCTTTTGATGACCTATATGTATTTACAGACATATATACACATATAAACAAATATATACATATGTACACACATATAGACATATACAGGCGTACCTTGGAGATATTGCGGGTTTGGTTCCAGACCACTACAATAAAGCAAATATAGTAATAAAGTGAGTTACACTAATTTTTTTGTTTCCCAGTGCATATAAAAGTTATAGTTACACTATACTGTAGTCTATTAAGTGTGCAATAGCATTATGTTTAAACATTTTTTTACATACCTTAATTAAAAAATACTTTATTGCTAAAAAATGTTAATCATCTGAGCCTTCAGTGAGTCATATTCTTTTTGCTGGTGGTGTGTATATGTGTATTCATGTGTATTTATGTGTTTATATCTGTATATGTTGGAGAAATGGTGCCGATAGACTTGCTCAACACAGGGTTTCCACAAAGCTTCAATTTGTAAAAATAACAATATCTGCAAAGCGCAATAAAGCAAAGCGGAATAAAACGAGGTATGCCTGTATATAAGTGCATTGAAGCCTTTAGCAGTTAAGTAGATGAAAACAATAAAAAAGCATATTTATGCAATTGTCATATTTAATAAAGTGGCATACTGTGTATTTACTGTAAATATTTCACATTCCAATGTTCTGCACATAGGGGAATATGTTCTAAGTATTTTTAAATAGATATTCCTCTCTCTCTCTCTCTCTCTCTCTCTCTCTGTATTTATGAATATATAGAACACATTCTGCTATGTGAAGAACATTGGAATGTGAAATATCAATATTTTAATTTCGGGTTAGCGCACTTGAGAATTTGAAATTGTGTTTTTACACGAGTAGAGTGTTTTTTTGCTACATTGATTTCTATAGGAAATACATTGTCACGCACAATATTCTAAGTTTGACTTTTTACACACATCGGGCTAGCGTTTGAGCGTTCAAATATGAGCGCTACCCGATAAGAACAAAAAGCTTACTTCTAGCGGAGTTAGTGCTCGAGCGGGAATGTTAAATACCGCTCCACTTGTAATCTGACCCTTTGTGGGCAGACTCATCCAAACTTCCAAAATGTTATTCCTTTCTAAAGTCATTATTAATTAAAAGTGTGGCTTATAATGGAGTAAATCATTGAACATAAAGTTCTAGAAATACAAATGCTCTTGTACATAAGGGCAGTTTTATTAAACATTTATTACATAAACTATTTAAGTATACCATATCATTTCAATGCATGAAAATCTTGACGCACTCATATAAGAAGCTTATTTACTGTATATGGATTACATTTTGAGTGTTTTCTACCGAGTAAAAGAAAATATTTCTGCTCCATTATTCCATATAATTATTTTGTTAGTTTCCCTTTTATATTTCCCTGTTATGGATATTTATACCTTGGCTTTAAGGGGTGCAAATTGCTAAGCTTCTGACAGTTCTAGGGACCCTCATGTGTCCTGACACCCTTAGACGTTGCTGCCATTTATTTGGTAACTGCTATGTATGTTCTTACAGAGCAGTATATTTTATGTGCTATATTGCAAAAACATGAAAACTGGTGAGAAATCAATGAGAGACATTGTCACTGGCAGAACTAACAGTGAATGAGAATTGAAAGTAACTAGGGAAATATCTAAAAGTAAATAGCTAAATGAATTTACGTAGAAGCCTATCATTTAGATTGGAGTGCAAGGTAGAGAAGGAAGAGAGTCATCAGGGGCATATAAAGTTCAATAGCAGTGATTATGGAAAGAGGAAAGATGACCTGATTATGTTAACTATTTAACTACATTCAAATCATTATGTCTGTATTGCTATAAATTTAGATTTGTGTATGTAAGCGCTCTTTTTTTTATGGAATCTCAATTTAGCTGCAAATGAGTAGAGCTATCATTGTAGATCTGTAAAAATAAATAAATAAATAAAGTATAGTTTTAATATGGGAGGTTGTGAGAGCCAAAAATAAGAGCATAAAAAAGTGGTGGCTGGTCTATTTGGGGAATGAGGGCAGTGCCCCTCCAAATGTCCTATTATTGTTGTTATTATTATTATTAGTTAGTAGTTGTAGTAGTAGTATTATATCTGCTTAATTTTTTAGTTTTTGTTGGTGCAATTTTATTTTAATGTATGTGCTTTTCTAAATGAAATCAAGCATCCTTAAAATACCATCTTATAAATACCTTTTTTCCCCTTCCACCTTTATGGGCAAATCTTAAACTGCTCCATGCAGGATTGTATGTGTAGACCCTCCTCTTCCTGTCCCTTCAATGTAAACTTTTCATTTAGACATGGGCAGCTATAGTACATAGTCCTAGGTAATAAAACAGGAGAGTACTACATCTACAAACATGCAGATGTAGTACTGGCCAATCACATCTCAGATTAGTTCTCACTTTAAAGGGACAGTCAACAATAAAATTGATATTGTTTACAAACACCTAGATTACAAATTTTGTATTCGTGTTTTAATGCTGAAAAAATGGTAATTTCAGTGTTAAAACAGCACCGCAGCCATTACAAGTCTTGTTGATATAGCTATATTGCAAACCTTTTAGCCTGTAACGCAATGTCAGTCCTGCACACGTAAAAATTACGTTTTTTCATGAGACTTCGTAGCGCAGCCATTACAAGTTTTGCGGTGAGGCTAAAAAGTTTGCGTTGCAGGCTATATACCGAGAAGATCCGTTCCGCAATCTGAGAGCAGTAGTTATGAGTTTTACGCTACAAAACTGTTACATAAAACTAACATATACTAACACCCATAAACTACCTATTAACCCTTAAACCGAGGCCCTCCCACATCGCAAATACTATATTAAAGTTATTAACCCCTAATCTGCCGCTCCCAACATCGGCGCCACTAATAAAATGTGTTACCCCTATTCCGCCGCTCCCCAATATCGTCGCCACTATAATAAAGTTATTAACCCCTAAGCCGTCGCCATCCCGCATCGCACACTATTTAAATATTATTATCTCCTAATCTGCCGTCCGCCCACATTGCCCCACTATACAAAAGTTATTAACCCCTATTCCGCCGCTCCCCAACACTGCCGCCACAATAATGGACCTATTAACCCCTAAACCGCAAGCTCCCCGCAACGAAATATACTAAATTATATTATTAACCCCTAAACCAAAAGCCCCCACATGGCAATAAACTAATTTAAACTATTAACCCCTAAACCTATTGCCCCCCCTAACTTTATATCAAAATTACAATTTCTATATCTTAAGTTAAATTAAAACTTACCTGTCAAATTAAAAAAACTAAGTTTAAACTAACAATTAAACTAATATAACTATTAAACTAAAATTAAACTAACTACCAATAAAAGAAAACTAAAATACACATAAAAAAATGCTAACACTACTATAAAAATTACAAAGTATCTAATTACAAAAAATAAAAAATACTAAATTACAAATAATAACAAACACTAAATTATGAAAAATAACAAACGAAATTATCAAAAATAAAAAAGAATTACACCTACTCTAATAGCCCTATAAAAATAAAAAAGCCCACCCAAAATACAAAAAAACCCTAGCCTACAATAAACTACCAATAGCCCTTAAAAGGGTCTTTCATAGGATATTGCCCTAAGTTAAACAGCTCTTTTACCTGTAAAAAAATAAAAAGACCCCCCCAACAGTAAAACTTACCACCCAACCAACCCCCCAAAATAAAAAAAAACAATTCTAACAAAAAACTAATCTACCCATTGCCCTGAAAAGGGCAGTTATATGGACATTGCCCTTAAAAGGGCATTTAGCTCTTTTAAGAACTGCCCAACCCTTAATCTAAAAAAAACCCAGCCAAAAAAAACTTAAAAAAACCTAACACTAACCCCTCTTTAGGTACTCACAGTTGCTGAAGTCCCGCTTGAAGAACAAAATGTATAGTTTGTAGCTGAAATATGCTAGGACCCAAAAATAAGACTGAAACAGAATTTGGGATAATCAGCATTCAGCAATTAATTCAGAAAAGTATTATTCTTATACAGAGAGTAATGGATCAGAGTATAAGATTAAAGATTCTGCAAAGTCCAGGTAAATTAGTACTCATAGAAAGCTGCAGAATGCTTTATACAGGATAAATTGAAAAAGAGGTTCTGCTCAGCAATACAGGCAGAAGTTAGTATATGCAGCAAAAAAGGTAACAAAGTACTTGCAGGTAACTTGATACATACAGCAAACAGGTGGGTGTTGACATAGCAAAAAAGAAACAGTGTCTCAGAATGCTGCTCAGCATTACAGACTGAAGTTAGTAAATGCAGCATAATAGGAAACAAAGTACTTGCAGTTAAATTGATACATACAGCAAACAGTTGGTTGTTGATATACATAAAAGAAACAGTGTCTCAGAATGCTGTTCAGTATTACAGGCTGAAGTTAGTAAATGCAGCAAAATAGGTAACAAAGTTCTTGCAGCAAACAGGTAGTTGATGGTATAACAAAAAGGAAACAGTGTATCAGAATGTTACCAGTATCAGAGGTAAAAAGTACTTACGGTTTGTTATGCAGTAAAGGCTGGAAGGCTTTGTACTGTGAGCTGCTGCAGTCGAGTTCAGGGAAATCCGTAGTATTTGCACAAGGAAAAAGGACAGAAACTGTGTCTGCCAGAGTACAAAATGAAAAGTTAGCTTGAAGATCCACAATTCAGAATAGTGCTGAGAGGTATTCCAGCTGAAGGCAATATGACCAGAATAATCAAGCACATTTACTAGGGGGAAGTGAGGTTAAATAGGCTGGTGAATGAAAAGTGGAGGACCCATTTTAAAGGGATAGTACATCTTCATCCCCGCGGCTCCATCTTCATCCAGGTGGCTCCATCTTCATCTAGGCGGCATCTTCTATCTTCATCCCGGAGTCGCGGATCGGATCCATCCTGAAGACATCTGGCGCAGAGCATCCTCTTTATACGGTCGCCACCGTATACTCAATCTTCAATGCAAGGGACACGTTTCAAAATGGAGTCCCTTGCATTCCTATTGGTTGATTTGATTTTGGAAATTAAAATCAGCCAATAGGATGAGAGCTACTGAAATTCTATTGGCTGATTTGAACAGCCAATAGAATATCAGAAGCTCTCATCCTATTGGCTGTTTTGAACAACCAATAGGATTTCAGTAGCTCTCATCCTGTTTACTGATTTGAATTTCCAAAATCATATCAGTCAATAGGAATGCAAGGGACGCCATTTTGAATTGTGTCCCTTGCATTGAAGATTCAGTATACGGTGGCGACAGTATGAAGAGGATGATCCGCGCCGGATGTCTTCAGGATGGACCTGCTTTGCGCAGCCGGGATGAAGATAGAAGACGCCGCCGGGATGAAGATAGAAGATGCCGCCTGGATGAAGATGGAGCTGCCTGGATGAAGATGGAGCTGCCGGGATGAAGATCCTTCAAGCAGGACTTCAGCAACTGTAAGTACCTAAAGAGGGGTTAGTGTTATTTTTTTTAAGGTTTTTGGGTGTTTTTTGTTTTTTTTAGATTAGGGGTTGGGCAGTTCTTAAAAGAGCTAAATGCCTTTTTAAGGGAAAGAAAAAGAGCAAAATGCCCTTTTAAGGGCAATGCCCATACAAATGCCCTTTTCAGGGTAATGGGTAGATTAGGTTTTTTAGATACTTTTTTTATTTTGTGGGTTTGGGGGGGGTGGGGGTTTGTAATGTTAGTGGGTCTTTGTAATTTTTTTTTTTAGAAAAAGAGCTGATATCTTTTAAGGGCTATTGGTAGTTTATTCTAGATTAGGTTTCTTTTATTTTGGGGTGATTTTTTTTTAAATGGGTATTAGAATAGGAATAATTGTTATTATTTTGGATAATTCGTTTGTTATTTTGTGTATTTTTATTTTTATTTTCGTTTTAGGGTTTTTTAGATTAGGGGCTGAGCATTTCTTAAAAGAGCTGAATGCCCTTTTAAGGGCAGGAAAAAGACCTGAATGCCCTTTTAAGGGCAATGCCCATACAAATGCCCTTTCAGAACAATGGGTAGATTAGGTTTTACCTTATTTTTATTTTGTGGGTTTGGGGGTGGGTGTTTGTATACTGTTAGGGGTGTTTGTTTTTCTGTTGTAGGAAAAGAGCTGTTATCTTTAGGGCAATGGCCTATAAAAGGCCCTTTTAAGGGTCCACAAAAGGCCCTTTTAAGGGCCCTTGGTAGTATATTATAGATTAAGGTTTTTTATTTTGGGGTGTTTTTTTTTAAAAGGGTATTAGAATAGGAATATTTTTTATTGTTTTTAATAATGTTGTTTGTTATTTTTTGTAATGGTAGTTGTTTTTTATTTTTGTCATTTTAGAGTTTTTTATTTTTTGTAATGGTAGGTTTTTTTATTTTTTGTAATGGTAGGTTTTAGTGTAAGGCAGCTAGTTAGTAAATAGTTAATATAAATACAAACTTACCTGTGAAATTAAATTAAAACCTAAGCTTGTTACAATATAACCATTTGTTATATTGTAGTTAGCTTAGGTTTTATTTCACAGGTAAGTATGTATTTAGTTTTAAATAGGTATTATTTAGTTAATAATTGTAACTTTAATTTAGCTCTATTTTAAAGTTAGGGGGTGTTAGGGTTAGGGTTAGGGTTAGGTTTAGGGGTTAATAGTTTAATTTAGGTTGTTGCGATGTAGGGGACTGATGGTTTAGGGGTTAATAGGTTTATTTAGTGGTAGTGATGTGGGAGGCCAGAGGCTTAGGTGTTAATAGCTTTATTTAGTGGCGGCGATGTCGGGGAGCGGTAGAAAAGGGGTTAATATATTTATTATAGTGTGGGCGATGTTGGGGCGCGGGGGAATAGGGGTTAATAACTTTTGTATAGTAGCGGCGATATCGGGAGCGGCAGATTAGGGGTTAATATATTTATTTAGGTGGCGGCGATATCAGGAGCGGCAGATTAGGGGTTAATAACATTATGTAGGTGCCGGCGATGTCAGGGGCGACAGGTTAGGGGTGTTTAGATGTGGGGTTTATGTTAGGGTGTTAGGTTTAAACTTAACTTTTTTTTCCCCATAGACATCAATGGGGCTGCGTCACAGAGTTTTTTTTCTAACCAGCTCTCCACATTGATGTCTATGAGGAAAGTGTACACAAGCACGTCAAAACAGTGCTTGTATTTTGTGCGGTATGGAACTCAACGCAACCATATCGCACGCACAAGCCGGCTGTTTCAAAACTTGTAATGGCAGCGATATGGAGGGTGAAATAACTTTTGTTGCATTTGTTAAAAACCCTATAGCACGCATAACTCGTAATCTACCTGTTAGATAGAGAATGCCTTTACTACCCATTTCCCAGCTTTGAACAACCAACATTGTTATATTAATATACTTTATAACATTTAAACTTCTAAATTGCTTCCTGTTTCTAAGCCACTACAGACAGCCTCTTATCACATGCTTTTTTTATTTGCTTTTCACAAAAGGAGACTGCTGTTCATGTGGGCCATATAGATAACATTGTGCTCATGCCCGTTGAGTTATTTTAGAGTCAGCACCACACAGCACTAATTGGCTAAAATGCAAGTCAATAGATAATTAATAAAAAGGTCATGTGATCAGGGGACTGTCAGAAGGTGCTTAGATGCAATGTAATCACAGAGGTAAAAAGTATATTATTATAACTGTGTTGGTTATGTAAAACTGGGGGATGTGTAATAAAGGGATTATCTATCTCTTAAAACAATAAAAATTCTGGTGTAGACTGTCCCTTTAAGTCATTTCCTTTGCCTCCAAATCTGTGCACTGTGAAATGGAGATTCCGTTTTTGAGACACAAATACACAGGATAGTCAATTGTTATATTCTTTCACTATTCTTCTAATGATTTATTTAAGTTATACAAGATTCAAAGTTGACTAAACAGTTTGCCAATGTTAATCATTGCTAATATTTAAAAAGAAAATATATTTCTTAGGAAGTCATTAGGCTAATATTTTATCAAATCTAGTAAACGCTCTGAAAAAGCTGAATTTGTTTCAGATTATTACAACAAATCAAATATAAGTTCTTTTCAATACTTTCATGTTTATCTGAATGCATCTTAACCCCTTAGAAATCAGAGATGACTGTAAAGAATTGCTACATTTAGTGGCAGACAAGATGTTAAAGTTGCTAAACATTTTTCTATCAAATTAAGAGGTTTTATTAAAAGAAACTGTTTGGATTTTAACAGATTGAAAATAGATGCATTTGTGGAGTTGAAAAAAATTAATTTTAAGATATAAAAATGAGAAGCACTAGTTGTGTTATAAATCTACAAAATGTGCTGTATTTCTCTGCATATTTCATACTTACAATGCTTTTTAATGCAGGGAAGAGTGTCATAGTCATTTTAAACTGTTCTCTATAAGCTAATGTTGTTATTATTGTTGTTAATATTATTGTGCAAGTGACTAATACAGATAGTTTTTTTCAAAATGGAGCCATCTTAGAGCTCGTTACCATTGAAAAAGAAAAGAGAAAAACATGTAACTAAAGTTGCCGACAGCTTAAAGTAGTTTATGGCTCCATTTTAGTACCAGGTTTCCATTTATATATTTTGTACAGTGCGTGCAGTCGCTCTTTTCTTGTCGGTGTTGTGTTAAAAGGGACAGTCTACACCAGAATTTTTATTGTTTCAAAAGATAGATAATCCCTTTATTACCCATTCCCTAGTTTTTCACAACCAACACAGTTATATAAATACACTTTTTACCTCTGTGATTACCTTGTATCTAAGCATCTGCAAACTACCCCCTTATTTCAGTTTTTTGGACAGAAATCCATTTTAGCCAATCAGAGCTGGCTCATCTGAACGCCACGTGCATGAGCACAGTGTTATCTATATGACACACATGAACTAACACCCTCTATTGTGAAAAAACTGTCAAAATGCCCTGAGGGAAGAGGCGGCCTTCAAGGGCTTGGAAATTAGCATATGAACCTCCTAGGTTTAGCTTTCAACTAGGAATACCAAGAGAACAAAGCAAAATAGGTGATAAAAGTAAATTGTAAAATTGTTTAAATTTACATTCTCTATCTGAATCATGAAAGTTTATTTTGGACTAGACTGTCCCTTTAACATTTCCATCTGACATAGGATTTCTCCAAAATTGAGCCATATCAAGTTAGTTGCTATGGTAACCCGACCTTACACTACAAAATTTACGTTTAATATCTGTGCTCCTTACCTTTAATCACCTCTAAAGAGAAAAAAAACAAAGATACACTTATTTATAATAAATATTTTTTAACTATAAGCAAATACTACTTTTATTATAATTACATCTTCTACTTTATTAATATATGTAATATTTATTGAGGCCCTAGGCATAGGTCTATTTTGAATTTTGTGCTTGCATATATTTTTGTATGTAAATACATACTGATATTTCCATAAGAACATAAGTGCAACTATTCCTATACATGGGACAACAATAAATATTACATATTACAATTTTTTTCTACATTGAAACACTTGCATTATTTGCAAGTTTTAACATTTCTATGGGAACTAGGCTTCAAAAAGCTCCTTTTTCCTCTTTTACACCTAGTTAAGCTGGCGGTAATTTTTTCAAAGTATGGATTTTTTCGGCAGCCAGACTTTTATAATGCGCGATCGGAAGCAATTGATACATGAAATTTCTTCTCACGGCATATTTATCAGTTTGCGATCTTGCACAAAACAAATTACGGCTCAATGGAACAAGCCCTTAGTAAATAGTAGTAAAAATAGAAAACATTGTCAGTGCCCAGCATGTGTGTGTCCCTAGTAAACTTCTTAAGAGTTTTAGTTTCAGTGATTTATTTTTGATTAAATATCATGGAAAGGATATTTAAGACAATGTCAACAATGTTTTAGCTAAATTTTATAACAAATGGACATAAATTACTGGATAAATGTCTGATTTCTGTATTGAATCAATGAAAGACAACAATTTATAGTTATGGAAATGGAAATATATTGTTCCTCACCAATTTAACACTTCACCAGCTGCCCCTGGCATGAAAGCTTAATAGAGGGATTAAAAGGGGCAGTAAACACCTTGTAATTACAAGAAATGTATGTTGTGCTGCAATAGAATAATATATTAGCCAAAATATGGTGATTTGTATTGTTTTTATGCTTTTTTTTACTTGATGTATGACCTAATGTAATGTATGTCACATTCTGTAATTTATTGTGAACTCACTAAAGATGAAAACTTAAACAAAAAATAAAGGTAATCTTCTGCCCCACTATAAACCAAGTCATTTTTAGTTGTGGGACTGTGGCACTAAAGAGCAAAGTGACAACTGACAAAGGGATAAACATAATAATTGATACCTTCTGACTTCCAATTGTCAGAGGGACAGTATACACCAATTTTCATATAACAGCATGTAATAGACACTACTATAAAGAAGAATATATTGATATAAAAATCCAGTATACAACCTTTTAAAAACTTACTTAGAAGCTCCCAATTTAGTACTGTTGATGAGGATAGGCTGGTACACCCATTGAAAGGGGCTGCAAGCAGACCATCCCCACTCCCCTGCATATAAAAAAAAATCCATTATAAAAACAGGAGCAAGCTTGAATCTGTAGACATCAGTATACATTTAAAACTTTGGGGTTTTGTTAGGAGTCTGAAAATCATCACAATTTTATTTAAAAATAAGCATTTTTTTTTTTTAAAAAAACTATCCCAAATGGGCTATAAAAAAGGATCATTTATGAAACATTTATGCAAAGTAAAATCTAGTGTACAATGTCCCTTTAAATGCTGTTGAACTGTATAGATATACAATCCAAAATTGTGGTGTTTTGGAAAGCTGAACTGGTAAATTTGGGACAACAAAATGTGTGTTTGAAATATTTAGAAAATAATGATTCCCTTGGTCTTATTTACTATGTTCACCATAGAAAATTACGCAAAAATGTTTTCAATCTTTCTTTCTTACTTTTTTTTTCTTTTCATTTCATAAACAAGTTATAATTTGTGTGGGTGCCTCACCAAAATAATGTAAATTAATGTATAAACTCAATAAGGGAAAAACAGTTAATAACAATTCTAACGTATAGGGGTGAATGGTTTGGCACTCAATGGGTTAATTAATATTTTTCAAGATCAAAATACAACTTTTGGCAAAATCTACTAGCAGGTCTCTCCAATCTCAGCATCTTCTATGGCCCCACCAGACTTTCCGTCTTCACTAAAGAATGGACAGGTGAGGGAGATTTAGGCCTAGTCAGCTACATAGAATAGCTAAGGAACTGGTCATGCTAGTGAGACTGCTGAGGTTGGTGAAGCATTATGGGAAAACCTGTTAGTGAATTTTACCTGGTGCTTTCCATGCAAAAAAAAAAAAAGTTTATTTCCTGTAATATTATGTTTAGCATTAGTATCATCTCATCATGAAGAGATCAGTTTTCTTTTCTTGCATTTGCCTGGTTAAATTGTTCTGCCTCCTTAAACTGTTTCACATTCCCTAGATTGCTACAAACATATCTTTGAAATAAACTAATTTTCTCTAAATTACAGATATCCTTATTCGAAAATGTTCTTTGATATAAACCTTCATTTAAATGTACTGCCAGTGCTCCTTTAAAATAGCTGCACCTGCGAAATTATGAGAAGACTTACCCATAATGACCTTTTATGATATGTATAATGCAATTTTATATCAAATATATATTCATTTGATGGGAGATTTATTTGTCCATGTACGTGAGCTGACTCACTCTAACATTATATCATTATATTATTAGGTTTTCTTTGTATTGTGCGCCCTATGAAAGTCTTGGGTCTGTTTTAAACTACCTCTAAGCTTGAAAATAATTTAATATTTCTGCACAACTCTTAGTGTACAGTTCAAATTTACACAGAGAATCCTTTGTGTTTTTTTCTCTATTCACTGTGTTGTCTATAATTGAAGATATTTTACAAATCTTCCTGTCAAACCTGTTTATTTATTTAACCAATCGCCTACCTTTTCATGATTCAGATAATACATACAGTTTGAAATAACTTTCCAATTTACTTCTATTATCACATTTTCTTTGTTTTCTTGTTATCCTTTGTTGAAAAGCAGTGAGGTAAGAAAAAGTGGTGTGCACGTGTATGCAGCTTTATATGGCAGCAGTTTTGCAACAATGGTATACATTAGCTAGAGCACTAGATGGTAGCACTATTTCCTGTCATGTAGTGCTTCAGGCATGTAGAAAAAGAGAGAGGCACTCAACCTGGGAATGAACAATAGCATAATAGCTTGTTCTATGGCTAATTACCACCCAAGAAGCAGCCTCTTTTTGCTCAACATGTGCCTATCACAGAGAAGAACTTTCCTGAAGCATATCAGTCTGATCCTGACTTCACAGTACAGTCCAGCCCTGAAATACCAGGCAATTCCTCTCTGAACAAGAATAACGGCAAAACCCCAGGCGTACGTTTCGGCCTAGTGTGGGCCTCATTAGTGAGGTGCAGTCATATCCCTCTAGGCACACTGAGGAACGGGTCCACGTCTGGATTCCCGCATAACGCTTAAAGTGAATGTCAATTTTGATGCTAAAGTGCCCGGTTTTTAAAAATTCGATTAAAAACAGGGGCACTTTAATTAATAAAAATTTACATTTCACTCCTCTTGTGAAAAAAAACTTACCTTTTAATCTTGACAGCAGCTCCAGCTTCTCCACCCATTGCAAAGCCTCTTCCTGGGTCTAAAATGAGGAATCCGTCTTCCTCCAATCACAGCGTTGAATCAGACAATGATTCCCCGGGGGGAAGCCGTGATTAGAGGATGACCTGTCCATCATTTCTGACATCAGAAATGGCTTGAGACGACTGGAGAAAGCTGGAGCTGCTGTCAAGTTTAAAAGGTAAGTTTTTTTTCCCAACAGGAGTAAAATGTAAATTTTGATGAATTAAAGTGCCCCTGTTTTTAATCCAATTTTTAAAAAACGGGCACTTTAGCATCAAAATTTACATTAACTTTAAGGAGACTTCCCTAAGAGTCATAATTTGCATAAATAAAAAGAGAGAAGCGATCAACCTGGGAACGAACAATAGCATAATAGCTTGTTCTATGGCCAGTTACCATCCAAGAAGCAGACGCTTCAGGCATGTGCACACTACCTATCTATGTATTCCTTGAATAAAGAATAACATGAGAAAAAAGCAAATTTGATAATAGAAGTAAATTGGAAACTTTTTAAAAAAATGTATACTCTATCTGAATCATCAAAAAAAAAAAAACATTTTTGGGTTTTTATGTCCCTTTAACATATATAGTTGTGTTAAGCTTCTCAATACAATGCGACAAATTAATACACTTAGAAAACAAAGTTGGAAACAGGTTTTGTTAAAGTATAATAATTGTAAAATATTTTACTAGATAAAGTTTTCTTGCTGGATAGAGCAAGAAACACCCCAGAAACCTTGCAGAAGTGAACAAAGGAATTGTCGTTTTTCTTCACCTAAACCTTGTTTGAGCATGGTGAGTTTGTAAAGACTATATTGATCTTGCAAATTCAAGTCTCGCTATTTCAGAGCTGGTGAGGTTGACTCGTTTTTCTTTTTTCTTTTATTTATCTTAAACTTTGAAAGTTTTCTGTTTTAAGTATATGATAAAGTAGTTTGTTTGCTAGAGGATGTTTCATTTTAATGTCTTTAGTAATGTTTGATGGTATTCTTGACAGTGGAACTTGTTCTATGCAGCGAGAAGTTTATGGTTGCAAGACAGATGTGGCTGCTACTGATTAGAATGGAGCTGATCTAGCAACATACAACTGTAATGAGGGGCAATTCCCCAATTGTTGAGATGCAATGTTGCATCCAGTTAGGTTTTAGATTTACAATGAATTGTATTGGATTTAGGCCATGATTTACTGTCTGTGCACTGTATCCTTATACATCCCATCATAAAATATATGAAAAAAAAAGAAAACAACACTCTCACATGTACAGTATAATTAAAAAAATAAATATTGTAGAGTAAAGCCTGACCCTAGCTTTAAAGTGATACTAAACCCAATTTTTTTCCTTTCATGATTCAGATAGAGCGAGCAATTTTAAGCAACTTTCTAATTTACTCCTATTATTATTTTTTCTTCGTTATCCTGCTATCTTTATTTGGAAAAGCTAGAATCTAAGCTTAGGAGCCAGGCATTTTTTTGGTTCAGAACCCTGGGTAGCGCTTTCTGATTGGTGGCTACATTTAGCCACCAATCTGCACACGCTACCCAGGTGCTGAACCAAAAATGGGCTGTCTCCTAAGCTTTACATTCCTGCTTTTCAAATAAAGATCCAAAGACAACGAAGAAAAAATCGATAATAGGAGTAAATTAAAAAGTTTCTTAAAATTGCATGCTCTATCTGAATCATAAAATAAAAAAATGGGTTTAGTATCACTTTAATGTGAGTGAGAATATATAGAGAATTTACAAAAACAAAAATGAAGTCTACCATTCCTACTTGTTACACTGTAGCACCGGCATGTGTCTTTCTTTTGTACACATCACTAAAGTTGTACCCATAATACATAGGTCTAGTTTGTTCGGCAATGTAAAATCATTTTACAAAACAGGATGAATAAATAGATGTAACCTGGTTGTACTGCAGAATAAACCCTTCTAATCTCTGTGTTACCTGTTCAATGTAAATAGACCTGGGAGGTCTTGAAAGCTTATGGAATATAAAACATGAATTCATTAATGACTGCATTAGTCCATTAAAACTTATCACAGTGTACTTAAAGGAACATTAAAAGCAATGTTGTAATAGATATTCTGCTAAATGTGGGGTAAAAATGGTCTATCATACCACCTAAGTGTGTGTATTATTTTGATGTTATTTACTAACCTGTATTTACTTATTATCTAAAAAGTTAAATTCCAGCCAGCAAACACCTGTGATTGCACATTACTTGCTTGTGCCACCTGCTTTGTGAACTTTTATATACCTGAGAAATACTTTCCCAGGCATCACTAATGTGCAATGCGTGTCATGTCATGCTGTTGGGGCGTTGATACAGCCACTGGTGTATGTACAAACTGAGAAGTGTTCAATGAACATATAATCCAGAATAAACAAGACTGATGCCACAAACATACAGACCATAATGACATGTGACATCTAGTGAAATACTTATGCTAGTGGTGTTAGGGAGAGCGATAGAAATATATATAGGTGCTGAGGTTAATGGTCAAATAGCACAGGAGGAAGAAGCTCAGCTGGGAATATGCCTATATTTAGTATACATTGCTTGTTAATGAATACATTTCTGAGAGGTAGTAGGGCATTATTCATTTATAGGGACAGGCTTAGGATATATTCTGCCCTAGGCCTAGTTTAATATACTGCCTTTTTATCTTTCCCTAGGCCTAGTCTAATATACTGCCTTTTTATCTTGCCCTAGGCCTAGTCTAATATACTGCCTTTTTATCTTGCCCTAGGCCTAGTCTAATATACTGCCTTTTTATCTTGCCCTAGGCCTAGTTTAATATACTGCCTTTTTATCTTGCCCTAGGCCTAGTCTAATATACTGCCTTTTTATCTTGCCCTAGGCCTAGTCTAATATACTGCCTTTTTATCTTGCCCTAGGCCTAGTCTAATATACTGCCTTTTTATCTTGCCCTAGGCCTAGTCTAATATACTGCCTTTTTATCTTGCCCTAGGCCTAGTTTAATATACTGCCTTTTTATCTTGCCCTAGGCCTAGTCTAATATACTGCCTTTTTATCTTGCCCTAGGCCTAGTCTAATATACTGCCTTTTTATCTTGCCCTAGGCCTAGTCTAATATACTGCCTTTTTATCTTGCCCTAGGCCTAGTCTAATATACTGCCTTTTTATCTTGCCCTAGGCCTAGTCTAATATACTGCCTTTTTATCTTGCCCTAGGCCTAGTCTAATATACTGCCTTTTTATCTTGCCCTAGGCCTAGTCTAATATACTGCCTTTTTATCTTGCCCTAGGCCTAGTCTAATATACTGCCTTTTTATCTTGCCCTAGGCCTAGTCTAATATACTGCCTTTTTATCTTGCCCTAGGCCTAGTCTAATATACTGCCTTTTTATCTTGCCCTAGGCCTAGTCTAATATACTGCCTTTTTATCTTGCCCTAGGCCTAGTCTAATATACTGCCTTTCTGAATTTATCAGCTCTCATGTTCCGTCTTTTTCTTCTCTCAACTAATTATTTTGTGCACATATTGGAGAGGTAACCATAAGGAGATATATAGGTAAAATCAAGAGGATTAATGTATGATTAAAGAGATCTCTAAGTGATGTTTTGCTGCCTTTTTAAATGCCCCACCCTAAGCCTGGCCCTAGTTGACCTGCATTCCTACATGTACTGTAAAACCACTAGATAACACCTGATCTCCCTCCAACCTCACAGAACCTAAGTAGCACCAAACTATGACTGAAAATTCCCAGATTTGTTCAGAAGAAGCTACACTCATATAACAAAAACAAAATGTCTGTGTGTAAAGTTACTCTTAAAGTGTGCTGACCTCAACACTCCCAAATATATTTTTTATGTTTCTTGGTTAGAGATGAATAACACATGCCTGTCCTTTTACCTAGGCTTTACAAACAATATAGAGGATTATAATACAGTGTGTGTAAAATATCATTCCCAGAAGGACTGGATACAATAATTATCTCAGTTCCATAAAAAAGAAGCTTTCATTGAGTATCAATATTTGTAAAGATTGATTTGAGAAAATAAATAGAACACCCTTCTTACTACTGGGAACCTACTGTAATGGATTATTACTATGACATACAATCTCTCTATGTTTTGCATTTCTTTCCAGTGATTCTTTTGTACAGAGTATTGTACAATTATACTGTTATAACTGCAGCATGTGTTTACTAAATGGTGCTCAAATCAGTTGGGTACTACAGTACTCTGGCAGGAACAGTATGACCAGATTTTATATCTTTATCGACTGTTCTTTTTTTTTTTTTTATCCTATGAGGTTATTTTGTTCTGCACCGTAGCAAAAACCCTGATATTAATATGTCTTTTCAATTTTATTTTGTTTTGATTTCTAGTCTCTGTTTCTACATGAATATTGACATTACAGATCAGATCAGAAGATGGCTAATACTTTATCAACTTGATAATTTACAGATTTTACAGTGAAACACCCACTCGCTTATGTTGTCATTAACTTGTAACTTAATGCAAAGTAATAAAACAAACAAACAAAATAGAATTTTCCAATGTATGGGAAGAATGATAGAAAGAGTATTGGTCTATATCTGGTGTATTCACGGTTATAGATCTAATAAATGAAACGTTTTTATTCAGTAATGTTCAAGGGGGTGTTATATACTAAAGGTTTAATCTATGTAGATTTTGAACGTTACATATGTGGAATTGTCAGAGAATATAGGTTACATTATTGCAATTGATTTACAAATGAAGACTTGTTCAAATAAGGGTTTAATTCTCTCGGAATACAAAACTTTATACATTCTATCCGAGAGTTTTTGTTGCAGGTAGGTAAGATTATGGAATAGGGTTATTTTGCCAGTTCAAGAGCTATTTAAGTGAGTATCCTTTGCAAATTGATTTGGACTTTGGTTCTTTCAGTAGTTTGTGTAATGTTAAGTTTATTGATATTGTCTTGGGAAAATGCATGAAAACAATACATAAAACTTGTCATTCAGTAAAAAGAACTCGTGTCTGACTTGAGGACACTATAGCAACTGGGACTGACATGTGACACAGGTAAACTACATGTTATGTAAACAATAAGGGACACATTAGACAATGCTTATGCTAAGATCACAATTATTAAATGTTAAAGAACAAATGCAGAGGGATTTGCGAGGTAATATACTTGAAATAATGAGCAGGAAAATAGGTAAAATGCAATAATAAAAGTCAACTAAAAAGAACTTAAGCCTAAAATGAAATAGTCTCTGCACCTAGGTCTATCTCTGCACATTAGGTATATAGGTCTGTCCTTGTTCTTCAGTTCCTGTTGTTTAAAGTGATGATGAATGTATGTCTAGGTTTTGGTTAGACTCTGGAACATTACAATGGATGTTAGCAGTTTTTTCTTACCTAATGCCATATAAATCATCTACATTGTTTAAGGTACATTGATCAATTTAATGGCTTGTAATAGGTTCCTAATTACCACTAGAAAGTACTGCAAGCTTGCAACTGAACGTGATTATCTGAGCTGATATTCACCTTAATCTTGAGATCCAAAAATCATTTGGCACAGATCCATTTAACAGTTTCTCTGTACTGAAACACAAACGTGTATCAACTGAGGTCCAATTCTTTCCCTAAATGTTTCTAAACCAGTTCTGGAAACCTTTCATTTGCATACTTACATTGTGTTTTTTCTACTCGGTAACTTTAATACCATTACCTAACATTAGCAACATACTTTTTTTTTCTTCAAACTAGAACTGAAAAGAGGTAGGTAGGCAAGTAGGGTAGAGATGTGGGTACATGTGTGTTTGTGTGCATGTGTATGTAATTGTATACATATATGTGTCTGTCTGCATGTGTGTAATGTTATACATATATGTGTCTGTCTGCATGTGTGTAATTGTATACATATATGTGTCTGTGTGCATGTGTGTAAAGTTATACATATATGTGTCTGTGTGCATGTGTTTAATTTTATACATATATGTGTCTGTCTGCATGTGTGTAATTTTATACATATATGTATCTGTGTGCATGTGTGTAGTTTTATACATATATGTGTCTACATGTGTGTAATTTTATACATGTATGTGTCTGTCTGCCTGTGTGTAGTTTTATACATATATGTGCCTGTGTGCATGTGTGTAATGTTATACATATATGTGTCTGTGTGCATGTGTGTAAAGTTATACATATATGTGTCTGTGTGCATGTGTAATTTTATACTTATATGTGTCTGTGTGTAATGTTATACATATATGTGTCTGTGTGCATGTGTAATTTTATACTTATATGTGTCTGTGTGTAATGTTATACATATATGTGTCTGTGTGCATGTGTGAGTAATTGTATACATATATGTGTCGGTGTGCATGTGTGTAATTGTATACATATATTTGTATGTGTGCATGTAATTTTATACATATATGTGTATGTGTGCATGTGTGTGTGTAATTTTTACATATATGTGTCGGTGTGCATGTGTAATTTTATACATATATGTGTATGTGTGCATGTGTGTAATTTTATACATATATGTGTCTGTGTGCATATGTGTTTATAATTGTATACATATATGTGTCTGTGTGCATGTGTGTGTAATTTTATACATTTATGTGTCTGTGTGCATGAGTATATGTGTAATTTTATGCATATGTGTATGTGTGCGTGTAATTTTATACATACATACATGTGCATGTGTGCATGCGTGTGTGTATTTTTATACATATATATTTGAGTGTGTAATTTTATACATATATGTGTATGTGTATGTATACGTTTACATTTGTGTAAATGTGTGCATATGTATATATATATATATATATATATATATATATATATATATATATATATATATATATGTCGTGTGTGTGTTTTTTGTGTATATATCGTTTGTGTGTGTGTATATATATATATCGTGAATATATATCGTGTGTGACTGTGTAAGTGAAAGAGAGCGAGTGTGTGTGAGTATATATGTGAGAAAGAGAAATAATATGTGTGTGTGTAGGTGAGAGAGACACAGAAGTGAGTGTGAGTAAATATGTGTGTCAGAGAGAGAGAGAGTATATGTATGTTCATTTTATACATCTATATACAGTATTCATTTGAAAATCATTCTTTTTACATTTTAAATATTTATTTAATGTGTGTTAACTTTACCGAGACAGACTTATACCGAAAGAAAAAAAAAATAGTGTTTAAGAAAACATTTCTGGCAAAAACTTTTAATTATGTAGCAAAGTAAAGCAGGGAAAAACAGCCAATAATTGCAGTCATTAAAATCATCAAACGTACGGTGCATCAAACATATTTCCCTTTAAATTGTCAGTTTATCTGAGCGCAGAATTAAACATAAACCAGGGTGGGATTTCAAATGAATTTATCTGCAGTGTTAAGGCGAAGGAAATGAATGGAGCTATTTCTTAGTAATCATTTAACTAGAGGATAGATAGATAGATAGATAGATAGATAGATAGATAGATAGATAGATAGATAGATAGATAGATGATAGATAGATATAGATGATAGATGATAGATAGATAGATAGAGATAGATAGATAGATAGATAGATAGATAGATAGATAGATAGATAGATAGATGATAGATAGATAGATAGATAGATAGATAGATAGATAGATAGATAGATAGATAGATAGATAGATAGATTGATAGAGATAGATAGATAGATAGATAGATAGATAGATAGATAGATAGATAGATTAGATAGATAGATAGATAGATAGATAGATAGATAGATAGATAGATAGATAGATAGATAGATAGATAGATAGATAGATAGATAGATAGATGATAGATAGATAGATAGATAGATAGATGATATAGATTATATAGATAGATATATTATATAGACAGATATAGATAAATAGATAGATAGATAGATAGATAGATAGATAGATAGATAGATAGATAGATAGATAGATAGATAGATAGATAGATAGATAGATAGATAGAGTAGATGATATATAGATGAGATAGATATATAGATGAGATAGATAGATAAAGATATAGATAGATAGATCGATCGATAGATAGATAATAGACGATAGCCACATATATATATAGAACAAACTCAAGCATGCTTAAATCTGATTTTGGTTATATATTACAGATCAGAATATTGCAACACAAAAATCATAAAAGAAGAATTATTTGTAACAGTATTTAAAAAAAAAAAAACTAAATACTAAAACTGCATATTGGTCTATTAAATGTTTTAAAATAGTTTTCAATAACAAATAATTACGATTTGGTCCATCTGCGATATGCTTCATTTAGTTCAAATACAAAATAGCAAAGCAGTAGAAATAACTTCCTTTTTTAACTACAGTATAACATAAATGGAAATATTAATATTTGAGCTAATACAATGGGTGCAGCAAATGTAACAGGGTTTCTCCACTAAAGGTGTTATTTTATCAGCATCAGTTGATTTGATAATAACCAGTCGATTATATAAAATTTAAATGAAAGTATAATTATAACATATACTCTTGGGAGATGCCCTGCTGTTGTAAAATGGCAGGATACTATTATTTTTCAGAGATGTGCACGTGGTGTGGGAATCCTGTGTGTTTTTATCTATTCACTGTGTTGTCTATAATTGAAGATATTTTACGAATCTTCCTGTCAAACCTGTTTATTTATTAAACCAATCTCCTACCTTTTATATCATTTGATATCTATCAAAAGAGGATATTTTTTGGCTAACCACACTACAGAAGTGAATCTAAAAAAATGACTGCATTCAAAATAATTTTCATCATTCTCATTGTAAAAAACATTCTCCCTTTGCAATAATTTGTTAATAGAGGAAATATAAAATTAAATCTAAAAATAAAAAAGTCACATCTATTTTATCAAACTGCAATCTTTGCTTTAAAAATAAAAAAATAAAAAAAAATCACCCAGTAGAGGTTTTCACCCCACTTTCTCTTCTTAGGCAAATTTGTTTATGCAGAATCGACATTTAATAGTGCTAATTGCATTGCAGTTAAATTGCCCTGATTGCAGAAAGGGAAGCAATTTGTGTGCTCTCTGTCTGGGTTTTGAAGAAATTGTTCCATATTCACCTCTTTATAAAGAAGTGGAGATTTAAGGCATAGAGTCTGCACAAATTGCACTTGGGCTGACTGGTAGCATTCAGTACTATAATAGAAGTATTATTTGACCGTTTTGAATAATGTAAAACGTTAGTTGAATGCTATTCTCTAGTAAATTGCTTTAACTTTTAAAAGGACGATGATTCTTTCCAAAACAGGCCTTTGTTATGTTGTCATTATCCCCCAAATGTTTTAACAGCCATCTCTTTACCTTAGCATAATACACGGATCTTTGTTTAAAACTATATTTGAAGCAAGCGGGGAAATATAACAGAAAATTAAGAATTGTAAAAAAAGCACACACTTAATCAGCATTTAATATGCTATGCAAATATTTCCTTTAATAACCAACCATCCACAGTAGATTAAAAAAACATGAGCTTAAATGTGCCATTATTGGGCAGAATTGTATTGTAAATGACTAAGAAATATTAAAGCAAATCTCTATGTGGGAATAAGGTGGTCAATATAAATTGACTCAGCTTGAATGAGGATAATTGTGTTTGATTTATATGTTTATTTCTAGGATATACTTATATGTTCAATGCACATTTGTTGAAGGAAAAATAATCAGTATTTGTCCTATGATCTGCCCCATGGGATGGTCTCATACGCCTAACTGACACTTAGATAACACCTCTGTTACTACAAGTACCCAATATTACATTAATACAGACCTCCTTCATGTTAAAGATTCACCTGTAATCTCCAAGGTCTTTAACTCCAAAATCACTTACCTTATGTTTTTCTTCCTTCAGATCAAAATTTCAAGACAAAATTTACAAAGCTTTGTGTCCATTCCTTCTGTATATTTGTTGTATCAAGAGCAGAATCATTGATGATAATTCAGTAATCTGGTTCAGCCTCCTATTGCATCGTTCACAAGCAATGTCATGTTTTCATATTTAAATTATTAGGAATAATGGAAAAGATTAACTGAAAATGGAAAATAAAATAAAGATTCTGATTAATTGATATATATTTAATTGTAAAAGGATCAACATATCCTTCATGTTGGAACTTTTTTTTAATGTCCTCAGTGTGTGTGTCAAATTTTAGGAGGGTTACTAAAAAAATAAACACTTTAGTTAAGGAAATACAGTCAATGCTGCTGAGTGGATATTCAGTGACAGTTTGGCATTTTATCATAAGTATAATTGTTAAGGAAATTGCATGTTTATTTGTAAAATTGGATAGTATCCTAATTGATAAAACACTATTTATCTTTAAGGGTTATATGGAAGGTGGGCCAAAATGTATGAGTTAAAAGTTTAGCAAAGGCTTAAAATGATCAGCTCCTAATGTGTAATTAAACAGCCACAGTTTTGATCAAACTATTAAAAATCTCTTGGCACTGATATTGCAGGAGGTAAATAATATATGTTACAGTCTGCATTGGTTTCAGAACAGATCAGGCTTCGTTTTGCTTTTTTTTTGTGTGTGTGTTTTTTTTTTTTTGAGTGGGTTATTACAGTACAATTTATAGAGTCCAAAGCAATGAAGGTTTCTTCTTTCCTCCCCATCCTTTGAATGGCACGCGAACAGAGCCCTGATTTCTTGCACTTCGCTTCCTCTGATTGGCTACGACGCAGCTTCCAGTCTGCGTTCGGTGCTCACTGATTGGCCTAAATAAGCAGCCAGCGGTACTTCAAAGCCAGCGCACCCAGCGCTTAGTCTGAGTCTAGTCTGCAGTAGACAGAAGGAGGATCCTCACTCAGTGCAACTTGTGTAAGGAGCAGGAGCCCTCAGCAGCACCAACATCTGGGCACTCACATCTCTGCTGCACCAGGGCAAGGGACGGGATATGGCTACTTCTATACTTGGGGTAAGTAACCTTCTGAAAGGAAAACAAATGCTTTCGTTTTGTCTGCAAACCAATGTTACTGGGCATGTTCATGACAGAAGTGGATGTCAAATCTAAACTTAGTAACTTTAATAAAGTTACTATTTCTACAGAATATCTGCTTGATATAAAAACATATATTAAGTATAGTATTATTTAATCGTTCTTGAATTGTGAGCTGTGCCATTAATAGAGGAATCGAGTCAAATACTATTATTGGTTACCAACTAATTGATACATCTTACTTTGAATCACTTTATTATGTTTGCTGGTTTCAGTGCATAAATAAAATGTAAACATAATGCACAGCATGTTTTATTAATCATCTTTGTTAAGGGAAAATAAACAGCAATGCAAAGTTATTTGTGTTTGTTTATTCGTTACCAACAATACAACACAAACTGTAGCATTTATCCTAATCCCCAAACCATTACCACATAAATAAATGCAGCCAGCACTTATGTATTATTTGTCCCTGTGGTTGTCAGACTGGTCTCAAAAGCGTTGGCACACAATTCTGAAGACCTATAATAAAATAGGTCCAGATCATTCTATTTGAATCTCTGTATGGCATGGCACCCTGTCTGTCTTGTATTATCTCATAGAACATTCCACTAATATATGTTGTATATTGTTCTGCTCTTCCTATGTGCTTAGTGTTAGAGTTCCCAGCAACAGAAAGACTGCTTTATATTAGTATCTGGATCTAAGCTCTTCCAGGCAGTCATCTGCATTTACAAGTCTCCAACATTCACTGGAAACTTTCAGACTCATACTTAAAATATCAATAAATTATATATATATAAACCAATTTCCTCTATTGAGATGATTACTTAAACATTACAAATATAAATAAAGCGTTTACGCTGTCTTATGTATTATTTGCCCGTTTATAGATCCATTATAGACCAATTATACAGCCGCTTACAGACCCAATAGTCAAATAACACGATCTAAATTTGTCTTTTTAAGATGCACAGATTCCGCCTTTATGGTGAACACATGAATTGGCAGGGAATAAGTTTAACATAATAACATCAAACATATTCTTAATAATAGGAAGAGATGTATGGAATGTTTCTATTCATTGTAAGATAAATTTCCAATTAATGTTTTCTATGTACCATCTATTTATCTATAATCTATCATCTATCTAACATCTATCTGTATATCTATATATCTATCAGCTGTATATCTATATATCTATCAGCTGTATATCTATCTATCTATCTGTATATCTATCTATCTATCTATCTATCTATCTATCTATCTATCATTGGCCTGTCTAAAGGCGTTTTCTTTAAAATAATATTTAAAAAGATTACCTAGTCCTGAAGTGTGTAAACTAATTAAATTCCTATATAAACATAGACAAGAATAACTACAATTATAATAATGATAATACTGATGATAGATAGATAGATAGATAGATAGATAGATAGATAGATAGATAGATTAATAAGATAGATAGATCATCTTATTTGATTCCTGAAAAACATGGTCATGGACTAAAACTAGGACAATGTATATGTTGTGATGCTATTTGAAATAACATTTCAACTGAACTGGTTAGAATTAAGTATTTTTATACAACCTTTCCCCCCTAATAGTTTAATTAGTTAAGCCTATGGATTCAAGAGAAGCCCTTGACCTATTGTTTATTTATTAGTGATTTGAAAACAATACTTGCTTGGCATTGGGCGTAGATATTTATTTGTTTTTGTTCTTTTTTTATCACCCAGGAAGAGCCAAGATTTGGAACAACTCCCCTGGCCATGCTAGCTGCCACCTGCAACAAGATTGGGAATACAAGCCCCTTAAGCAGCCTGCCCGAGTCTAGCGCATTTGCAAAAGGAGGCTTTCACCCCTGGAAACGCTCCTCATCAAGCTGCAGCCTGGGCTCCAGCTTGGGGGGTTTCACTGTCGCTACCAGCAGGGCCTCCAGCGCCCTTAGTGGGGGAACAGCCACTGCCAACAGCGCCTTCTGCCTCGCCTCCACCTCCCCGACCTCCTCAGCCTTCAGCAGCGACTACAGCGGCCTGTTCACCAACGCCTCGGGGGTGTCACCACAGGAGGCCGGCCAATCCGCTTTCATCTCCAAAGTACACGGCGCCGCGGAAAGCCTTTACCCACGGGTGGGCATGGCGCATCCATACGAATCCTGGTACAAGTCCGGCTTCCATTCAGAGGTGGCCAATGGGGCCTCTACTTGGTGGGACGTGCACGCTGCCAGCCCCAGCACCTGGCTGGATGTGCAAAACCAGCCGGCTGCCGCCGCTGCTGCCCTCCAGGGGGCGTTACACTCTGGCGCCCCCCACAGCCAGCTCAGCGGATACAGCCCGGATTTCAGCTCCCTCACCCACTCCGCCTTTAGTTCCACTGGTCTAGGCTCTAGTGCCGCTTCTCACTTGCTCACCACCGGCCAACATCTGCTCACACAGGAGGGCTTTAAGCCAGTACTGCCCTCATACCCAGACTCAGGCACTTCTATGTTAACTGGAGCCTCTGTGGCTGCTGCAGGGGGAGGAACAGGCCGCTCCGCACGGAGATACTCAGGCCGGGCCACCTGCGATTGCCCGAACTGCCAGGAAGCGGAGAGGCTGGGACCCGCAGGGGCGAGTTTGCGGAGAAAGGGGCTGCATAGTTGCCACATTCCAGGGTGCGGTAAGGTTTACGGCAAGACCTCGCATCTCAAGGCTCACCTGCGCTGGCACACCGGGGAGAGGCCCTTCGTTTGCAACTGGCTCTTCTGCGGAAAGCGCTTCACCCGCTCAGATGAGCTCCAGCGGCACCTCCGCACCCACACGGGAGAAAAGCGATTCGCCTGCCCAGTTTGCAACAAGCGCTTCATGCGGAGCGACCACCTGAGCAAGCACATCAAGACTCACAACGGGGGTGGAGGGGGGAAGAAAGGCAGTGACAGCGACACAGACGCCAGCAACCTAGAGACCCCTAGATCTGAGTCTCCCGAACTGATCCTGGAGGGGGTGCGACCAGGAAAAGATGCGGTCAATGATTCTTAGGGCGGCAGTAAAACGACTTCTTATTGACTGTGCACTGGGCTGGTTTGTGCTGGCAGCACTACCTGCAAAAACTTTGTCAACTAGAGCAATAGTGGCAGATATATGGGGAGAAACGAACTCAGATATTTTATTCTGTCAACTTCCCCCTGCTTTTCATCCACACAAAAAGACACATTGTGACTTAAAATTCCACAGTGGATTATGGCACTCAAATTCTTTTCAAATCCTTGTTTAAGAACATACGTTTTTATTATTTAAAAAAAAAAAAAAAACTTTCAATAAAGAGAAAATCTTCATTAAAGATTTTAAGGTGAGGAGCTAAAAACACACAAAAAAGAACGCAGGACTATTTCTCAAAAACTGTATAAATAGTTTTCATGAGGTTGTGTTGATTTTTTTTTTTATTATTTGTTTTCCCTTGTAAAATGTTTAATAGTTTTATTTTTTGTGAATTCCTGAAATTCAGGAGGTTCTCTTTTTAATTTCTGATGCACTTTGTGAAAGTCAATATATATATGTAAAAGATATTTAAATCGTTGAGTTATCACTTCAATCAGAAACGTAAATTAAAATCACTTAAGCAAAATAAATGCGTTTATCTGTATTATAAAGAAAATAGTCTTGATAATATTTTGATTTTTGGGATTATTAAAGAATTCTGATCAACATATTCTTGTTTTATTTCCTTACATACATTTTCTTGGAAACTGATATTTTCAGATCAAATAGTGAATTAATTAGCGTGTAATTATTCATTTGATTATACAGGCTTAAAAGCACAAGTCAATTCAAATTGGACAGGAGATGATATATTTTATTATACTGTAAATGCATTTACAAATCTTTCCAATTGGCCAGAAATCTCAGTTTACAGATAGTCTCAGAGGGATAAATCATTACAATAAATACTCCAGAAAAGACATTTCATGCCAAAATCGAAATCTTGTTCAGTGTTATTAATTTTGACTCAGAACACAGAGAAGCCCCCTGTGTCTTGTATTCCCTTATTAGGGATTCATGTCTTATCAAATATCTAATTAATCTGCTAGACATCATTTGTTCTGGCCAACTTTATCTATTATGGTCCAGAGGGAAAAGTGAGAATATTCACCGGGACAAAAGCTCCCTTGAAAATCCATTTTAATTGTCTAAATTTACTGCACAAAATTTGCATGTCAAACGGTAAAGGGCAAGAACAGATAAAATGTAAACGGTTTGAAAGATTGCAAACTAAGCACTTGATTTGATAGTCAGCCTTTTTAACGTTAGGATGGCAACTGCTATTTCCCTTTTCAAAGACAGTTGATCTATGCAAATGGTGGATTGGAAATGCTTATGTCTGCGTGCAGTGAAATGGTCCTTGCTAGTTATTTGAATATCACTAGCTTTGCTATTGAAAAGGTTCAAGGATACTCTGTGACTTCTTTGTGATTACCCAGTGCAGCGTCTTATGCAGAAGAAGAAGGAGGGGAAAAAAAATCAGGAATAATTAAAGGCTGGGTGTAAGGCATGGGAACACACTTGGAAGAGGAATCTCATTTAGACAGCTTCTTTCAAAATAAGGCACAGTTAAATTGACCAGAAGGCAATTATTGAAATGAAAATTATTTTAACTGCTCTTTGTCTTGTTTCCAGCAACTAGGGGAAGATGCTAAATCAAAGTCATTTGGATTTCTAAAACCTAAATTGAATGCTGGAGACAGGACATTTGAGCAATGATTCAACTCGTGTGTAAAACGCAAATTCACAGATTTTTAATGGAAGTTACAGTTACATTTCTTTTTGCTACAAATGTTTATTGAAGAAAATGTTCTTTTAATGTAGACTTTGATTTTTAGGAGTGACACATTTTATTCATTTATTCTGAACTATGGTTTATTTATTTTGTTAGTTTTTCAGCTGCACGTCATAAAGCTATCACAATTCATACATTTAAAAATCATATTTACTATGACAATAGCTGTTCACCATCCACAGAGTGTTCAAATCAGCAAATAAATTGTTTACAATTGATATAAAAATGCATATTTTATCATTCAATGTCAACTGTGTTGGCTGCCTACCTAGTTAGGAATGTGTCCTCTTGCTGTGATTATGACAGAAGGGAACACTGATATCTGTATATATTAAAAAAAGAAAAGAAAGAAAAAACTATAGACAATGAATCCGATCTGGTTAGCTGACAATCTCAGGGACACAGTCTTCAGCTCAGTGATCAAGGACCTGTAGGCAATTTCTCTGCCCTGTTAGATCAAATAAATGTACATAATTTAAGCCTCCCCAGGAACAAGGAAGGGTCCAGGTTGTGCCAAAAAATAGCTACTCTTAGTAAGTAATGTCTTACCCTGTTTCCATGCAGAATAATACATAGATATTTAGTTGTATATATATAATTCCAAACAAAATTATATATATATATATATATATATATATATATATATATATATATATATATATATATATATATATATATATATATATATATATATATATATATATATATATATATATATGCATAAGACAGGAAAAAAGAAGCAAAAAACATAAAATAATAAGTATTATTTCAGTATTAGATAAACTTATAGTAACTAAATTTATACTATGTTCCATGATAATTTAAAACGTAATGTTATACTGGTTAACATGCTATATATAACGTAGTAAAGCATGGTGATCGATTATATTCTTACGAATACATTTTATTAGTATTGCAATGATTTTATATATATATATATATACACACACACACACATAAATACATGCATAATAAGCGCATTATTAAATATTCCAGACGTAGTAAAAGTTTACGCATGTTCATTTATTAAGCAAATTACTGTTCTTTTTGCTAAAGTCCAAACTCAGTCAAATAATGTTATTAACCTTTGTGCTCATTTTAAAACGTAATTATCTCATGATATTCAAAGTCTGCATATTTGCATCATACATGTCGTGATTCTTTGTAGATTGGTACAATTGCCAATGTTTTCAAATAGGTGCCCTTAAACTAAAGATGCATTCAGACTGCAATAGTTATTCTAACAAGTTAGTTTGCCTCTATGGCGAGATATAGGATAAGTGTAATCTTTTATTGCCACCTAGCGTACTTAATGCGAATTGCTAAAACAATAAAAAGAGTTCATGGATATTGAAAGTTTGCTATTACATTGAAATTAACACTTTAAAAGTCTACTCAGAAATACATTTTAGTGATCCACTTTAAATATATACTAATGTTATTTATCCGCAATATATGAAAACTGTGGTTTTGTTAAAAAAAACCCCACAATTTCTTCTAGATTTGGTCAGCATTGTATACACACGAGTATTTTCTTTGCATTCCTACGGAGGCTTTATAAGACATATCACTTTTATATATGTTAAATGAAAGATGACATGTATTATTCAGTAGATTTTATAAATTTAAAAAAAATAAAAAATATCATACATAATAAATATATTTGTGTTTTTTAATCAAACCATCAATACATAAAGTCTGCAATTGCCCATGGATTAATTAGCATTATGTTATAGTCACAACTTGGTGAGCCAGATTCAGTACCATGGACAGCATCAACTCTGGCCAACTTCACCTATTCACTCTCTACTCCAATATAATGTTACATTTTGCATTGATATTAAATACCCAACAATTAAGCCGAAAACATAATTATTCCCCAAATGATAGTATCTATTTTTGTTTTAACAAGCCAAGGCATCCGCTTAAACTAAATATATACCAATTACAAAGCTATGCTGTATTACATTGCGTGTAATCTAAATCAAATGGGGGATTGGTATAAAAAACAACTACGTTTGTATTAATTGAAATGGATTTTAAAGGTAAGTGAAACGACTTAAAGTCTAACAAATCAAAACTAACAATTGCAGTAGGTCCCAGTGGGAGTTATTCTTTATATACAGTAAATCGATTACTCAGGCACGTTTTAACGAGTTACATTTTTCTATGATCCCCATTTTATGTGGATTATTGTTTTTAATACAAATCAACCCCTTTCACCTGGAATCCCCGTCTGTGCTAATTACTGCTTGGATAGGAGGGCACAAACTCCTTGTCCATTTCATTGCAAGAAGAAGCTTTGCTAGAAAATGTGAAATTGCCTTTCAGCCTAAAGCTGCCTTACCTGAATGTCATAATTACAGTAATTATGCACATTCAAATTATATGCTAATTAAATTAGAATCAAATCGTTCTAAATCGAAACCAAATGAGGTAGCGAAGAATTAATCAATGACAACATAAATAGAGAGCTTAATAGATATTTATTTCTAGCAATCTCAAGGAGAATTTTCAGTTTTTAAAAGTAGCTATTTATTCCTTATAAACAAATATTAAATGATTACATCACTCATAGCAATTTCAATTCTTCAGCTTACTTAAACAACTTCATTTTGTTGGAATAGGAGACATTTTTATTTCCGTTTCTCGTGATTATTGTTAGATTCGCAATCAATAAAACATTTTATACATATTTAATCAGAGGATATTTAAGGTGAATGAAACACGAGTTTTTTTCTTTGCAATAAAATCTAGAACTAAAATGTGGTAATGCATGTTTGCTAAAGCAATCTCATTGAGTTCGGATTTATGAAAGATCAAGTACAGAGCAAAGTCCCAATAATAGGACAGCTTATGTACCCTTCTGATAAGTGTGCTCCCCAGTTCAGGTCTAGCAATCTGACGATTGATTCCAGAAAAAAACACAGATTATGTTAATGTAAATACATCCAAGCTTCTTCTTGCTACTGAATGAAAACAATTAAAACAAAACTAGAAAAAAACTTATTTTTATAGTTATTGAATGACTCACAACCTCAGCAGTCTCTTCAGGTGTTATGATTTATGGAGTCCCCTAAATAAAAAAATAAAAAATTGAGGGGTTTATGCTATCAGTGTATTTCATCCCTCATTTAGTAAGTGTTCAGCTTTTACTGGAAACACAAAACCTGTAGCAAAATAATTAGTTGTATAAAGAATATTATAGAGAAAAAGCACCTTTCCCGTTTCTCATAGGTTCACAAATGTAATTGTACATATTTATGTTTGTTTTTGACGGTTATTCTAGCAATATATATATATTCATTATCGTTAGATATTTACATAAACTTACAACGTGTTATACACTGGTTGACAAAAAAATAGGAAACAGAATAAAATAGTAAGTGCACATGATATAAAACAATCATTTGATAAACAAGAACCAAGTGGCTCTACAATACAGCTGCCATATTTTCCTTATTAAAACAAACTGTCAATCTTTATTTATTTTTTGCAATGCAGTGGAACTCAGGAAGAGTGATGTTGGAATCCAACAGGATACATAATGAGTTTTATTTTTTCAGCATAAGGTAATTGCTTTTTTGTTTATGGAGTGATACTCAACCAAACTGTATGGCAGCACTGGGGTGTTATTGTAACCGTCTGCTGAAGACGTCATGGGGTATTAAGGCTGGGGTGGAAGGGTCTGTTATACAATTGGGCAACAAGCAGGATGGTGCTTCCAGTAACCAACAACTACCCCCATCTTAATATGATGCGATTCTGCATCAACAACCTCTACATATATTCATTATCTAATATGAAATGATCCGAAAAGACCCAAAATTACAGATAGGTTCTTGGAGTTGCTGTAATGTTGGTTATGTGTAAAATAATGTAAAATTGAGAATTAAACTTTGAGATGTGCCTTCATTTAATTTTGCGTTGAACTCACAGTATTTTGCTAGAGGTATATTACACATTTAAATAATGAACCCAAAGAAGTCAAATAGTAAATCAGAAATGTTACAAAAAATGATTGGGGATCACTGGTCTATACATTGTATTTTTATTACAAAACTGATGACGAGAATATGTTTGTCACCATCTGAATTATTCTAATAATTACAAAAATATTATAGAAGCAATAGACCAACTATAGATACTAGGGAAGTCTTGCACTCATATACATAAATCCATAAATTACATTTACACATTATTATTATTTAACGTGCTTAATTACAGAATGATACATTTACATTTATATAATTTGTAAGTAAGATTTGTAACTTATTTATTACTGAAAATATGGTGCTTCAAATATAGCTCTGTAGATTAATGTTCCTATATCACCTTATAATGTATAATAATGTTAAATTGACACAGTTTCTACTTTATATATGAAAGTGCAGTATTTACATCTCTCTCTCTCTCTCTCTCTCTCTCTCTCTCTCTCTCTCTCTCTCTCTCTCTTTCATGAAACAAATAACAAAGTTTACTAAAATGCTCCATTATTTTCATAAAATATAATAGAGTCTATTTGTATATACAATTGTGGGAGTATGCACCAATTATCAACTAAGTGAAATTGCCAAGTTAGATAAAAATCCCCAAGTGAGCTAGCCTGTAAATGCAAGTCAGTTATTGAAAACAAAAAGCTGATTATAGCAAGTCAGCTATCCACAAACAACCAAGTATCACACCTAGCTTAATTTAGTGCTAACATTAGAGATTTCAGATAAAAACACTCCTCTCCTGCCAACTTCCTATATTTAGCAGGTAACCCGATTTTAATAATCAATTTTATGCCTATAAAACTCTAATAGCATTTTTTAAAGTAATTTGTATTTTTAACCAAGTCATGTTTTTGAGAAAAGCACTTGATTTATCTGACTTGCCTGCATTTTATGGCAGTTAAAACCAGAACCCAAATTGAGTTTGCCCATATTTCCTTCTGAAGCCTACATTGAATTCATTTGTAGGAGTGCCCTAAGCATATTTCAGGTATCATTGAATTCCTTTTCAGTCTTTGTGCCTACCATATCTATTTGCAGTCCATGCTATTAATCAACTACTCTTTCTGTAAGAAGTGCTCACAAATCACTCCTCCTTGTGTTTGAGAACCTGACCCCTTGTTCTAGTGTGACTCTTCTTTAAAATGCATTCAGCCTCAGTTTCAATTTGAATGAATGTTTCTTTAAATAAAAAGGTAATACATTAAATTTTGCTGGCATTGTACAGAATCCTAAAGGCTTTTGAAAATAAATCTAATTGTAGTGACAAAGATGGTGCTCAAATGTACAGGGTAAGACCTTGTCAATAGTGCTGTCACATTTGATTGAACTTGTATGAAGTAAACAACTGACAGAAAGTTACCAGTTGCATTTTGACAGTTTGTCAACATACTGGAGATTTCCAGAGAGTAATACATTTGTAGTTATACCAAAGAAAGTAATTTGGCTTCTATGTTAAGCTTTTAGAACAATTAAACACAATATAATTGCATAATGAACACATGCAAAATAAAAAAGACAACACTTCAAAATTGTCATCAATTTGCCGACCCCCTGTATCATGTGACTGCTATCAGCCAATCACAGACTCAAATATGTATACCCTGTGAAAATGTGCACATGCTCAATAAGAGCGGGTGCCACAGAAAGTGTGCTAATAAAAAGACTGCACAAGGAAATGAGAAAGTATGCTCTATTTGACACATGAGTTTAATTTTGACTTTAGTGTCCCTTTAAGATTTTTTTTCCTGTCTTTTTTATGAGTGATTTAATATTTTATAAGCAGAATTCAAGGTCCATATTAATGGTATATATATATATATATATATATATATATATATATATATATATATATATATATATATATATATATATATATATATATATATATATATATAGTCACGTTGATTGGAGTAGCCGTGTTAGTCCAGAGATTTAGATATCAAAATAACAAGAGTATTGCATTGAGCAATGATACTTTTTTATTGGACTAACTATACATTTATAAGTTGACAAAAATATGGAACGCTTCACGAATTTGCCACGCATTTGAGACGCAAATTCGTGAAGCGTTCCATATTTTTGTCAACTTATAAATGTATAGTTAGTCCAATAAAAAAAGTATTATTGCTCAATGCAATACTCTTGTTATTTTGAGATATATATATATATATATATATATATATATATATATATATATATATATATATATTTATATATATATATACATCCACTGATTAATAATACTAGTTGTGACAGTGAAGTCAAAATTGAATCCCTAAGTCATTTTAGGTAAAATATAAATGATGTGAATTAACAAGGTCCTTTGAGGATTAGCATATATTTACCCTTCAGTACACACATCTGCTCTTAGATATTATTCTATTACAGCTATTTACAAAAAAAAATAGCAAATCATGGTATTCTGGTAGATCACAAGATTGTTGTTTGATTTCTCAGTTTCCCTTCAGCCAGTATAGATATATAATATCACCTTAAGTTGAAAAAAATGTGGAAATATGTTTTAGATAAGTATATTCTTAGTCACAGACTCAAATAGGTTTTTGCACCAGCACAATGTTTTGGTTATTCTACACTAAAGATCATGCTGCTGATATCAATTTGTTCTGTTTATCAGAATACATACAATATTTGTTTTGCTTATTCTTTTCTTTTGTATTAGTAGATATACAACCTGTACCAGTGTATTATAGTGTTTGCTTTTAACTATAACAACTATAGTATAGTAGTCTAATTCAAATCACTTACATAATATTAATCAATTTCCCAACACATCTGCCTCTACTGGTTTAGCCCCACTGGTAGTCTAAACATTGTTGACATTGTCTCCTAAAGAGGTTTCCTTGAATAGTACATTCTTTGGTAACCTTATGAAATATCAACAGCAACGTGTCAAAATAACAGATAGCAACAACAACAAAAATGTTGATATGTTACTGTGTGCAAAAGCAGAATTTAGGAGGTTAATTCGCCCTAATTCTAAATAAATTGTTATTGTGATATAACAACTCGTCTCTGTAGGCCCGAACCATGGTCACATTTCCTCTACCTCTCTGCAGTGTTACCTATCCATGACAAGTTTCAATCATGCCCTTCACTAACACAGCTGCCAACAACATGTTGACATTTTAAATAGGGATATTTTGCTGTCTTTCATTAGCATTACCAACCTCTGCTGTCATATAGTGCTGAGCCTATCTAGGTATGCTCTCCAAATAAAAAAACTAAATGAATATGATATTATTTGCACATTAGAATGTTGTTTATATTCACAAGCTCTATTTTAATCATGAAAGTTTAAAGGGACAGTAAACCTCAAAAATAATTTTATATAATTTTGCACTATGTGCAGAATTATATAACATTATTTTTAAGGTTTACTGACACTTTAATTAAGAATTTTGTGTCCCTTTAACTTAATACTAGCAAGCAAATAACTCCACAGCACCTTCCATTTAATGAAAATTTATTTGACTTTTTCTCCCATGGAGGTACAAAAAAAGAGTTACAGCCTAATACTACAGTCTACACGTTCAGTTCTACTTCTCTTTATATTTTCACTCTGCTTACAACTTTCACTGTATTAAAGTTACCACATACATTGACCCAAACCGTTTTCACTGTTAAGATACCAACAATTAAAGTTTGCACCAATATTTTTCCTGATCTTTTTGAAAATTAATTTATAATTATATCCATTCTTCTAGCATTCTGTATTTGTTAATACTTGTACTGTATAATATAAAATCCTGCCAGACTGATAACATTTTCTAATCAGATAAACAGGGAAGTATATAACTATTTTACAGTATTTAGAAACTAGATATTTACTTGTTTTTTTTTACTCTTTTTACCTTTGCCTATTAAACAATTAACACTCTGATTTTTTTTTAAATCACCATAGACTTCTAGAAATAAATCTCACTGGTGTATGTTGTTGTATATTTATTCATACAATGTCACAATAAACAGATGAACAACAAGCTTTCTCTGAAGAAGAAATAATATTAAACACAAAGGCAAAAGTATTTGTTTATCTTTTCAAAATGTAAAACACACTGACACGGTTTGTATCATTAGTGATTAAAATAACTATGCAATGATGCACAACATAAAATGTTGTTTGCTGTAAAAAAAAAAAAAAAAAAGACTGTGTTGTACAGACAATGGAATGAGTATGTTATGTACCAGAAATATTTTTTATAATAGCTTTCCATGTAGATAATGCACATTATAGCAGTTTATTTAAACATCCTGTTAGCTTATTGCTTGCTCTCTAATATAAACACTGTCTATTCATCATCAACTGACCAGAGCTCTAATGGTCTGATTATCTAAAAGCATCTGGGTTTGTGAGATTCTCTAAGAAATCTCACCAGGGCTATAATTTTCTAAAGGTAGTTTTTACCTTAAGCACAGTGTTTCTCTAATTTTTTTTGAAGGAGGTGCATATATTAAAATAGGGCTCACCAAAAAAACAACAACATCATTTAAAAATGATATTAAAGGAAAGAACACAATATTTAAATAAAAAGACAGTAAAAAATGTTATTGATAAATTGCAATAAAACTAAGAAAATTGTTCTGCAGACATTGTATGTTACAAAACAATATAATCTGTATTGAAATTACACAAAAACAAACAACTATTTAACAAAAAGAGTGTAAATAACAATAAACTACACTGCAGATAGAAAAATACAAAAAAACAAAATAAAAACTCTGAAAATCATTGTTAAAAGTATGAAATACAAAGCATATTGTGTTCCTTGTGAAATAAGGACCCTGGCTCTTCTAGTGAGATGAACAGGGTCGCTTGCACTATGGGCATAAGCAGGTCTGGCATATTCTCAAAAACTGAAAGGTGGCGATATTGTGTCAAAATATACAAAACCCATATTCTAATAGAAAAACACAATTGTAAAATATTATACACTGAAAATGGGGTAATATTATTTGTATTGGCTGCAGTATTTACTTTTCAATGTGCACCTTTTGCTCCCCTAAATTCAATCTCCCTAGTAGAGTCAAAATGAAATGTTCATGATTCAGATAGAGCACTTTACAATAATAATATTAATAATAATAAAAAAAAAAAATGTTCACCAGCCCTGCAAGTGAAGGAAAAACAAATTCCCTCAAGAGATATTACTGAAGGATTTGTGGACATAGAGACAATTATGTCACATGACATGAATAGGGTTTTGTAGATCTCATGTTTATGTATAGAATGTTAACAGACATTGATCTATACAAAACACAAACCCCATTGCCAGAAGTACTTACCAAATATATTAACATTGGTTCATGAGTGTGCACGTGTCTCAAGCACAATATATATAACATTGTTACAAACACAGCTGCCATACAGTGCTTAATGCCTATGCACACTCATGAGCAAACCTAGGTATGCTGTCATTGAAAGGATTAGAAGGACATTCAAATGAACTGATTTGTTAAGTTCAATTTTGCCTTGCTCTTGCAGGAAATTCACCTCTGTGAATAACAAGTGTATGATCACTGATTGGCTAGTTCCTAGTCTTAAAAGGACACAACACCAAATTCTTAAAAATAGAATATAGATTTATTGTTGATGGACTCATACTTCAGATAGGCAACACCATATCAGGTTATACAAAACATGTTTTTTTTTATTGCTTTGGGAACACAACATTTAAATAAAAAGACAGTAAAAAATGTTATTGATAAATTGCAATAAAACTAAGAAAATTGTTCTGCATTCATTGTATGTTACAAAACAATATAATCTGTATTGAAATTACACAAAAACAAACAACTATTTAACAAAAAGAGTGTAAATAACAATAAACTACACTGCAGATACAAAAATACAAAAAAACAATGCCCATGAACACTCATGAGCAAACCTAGGTATGCTGTCATTGAAAGGATTAGAAGGACATTCAAATGAACTGATTTGTTAAGTTCAATTTTGCCTTGCTCTTGCAGGAAATACACCTCTGTGAATAACAAGTGTATGATCATTGATTGGCTAGTTCCTAGTCTTAAAAGGACACAACACAATATTCTTAAAAAATAGAATATAGATTTATTGGGCTTTTTTTAAAGTTCTGTCAGTCATTTTCAAAACCCCTTTTTAATGCATTGTAGAAAAATGAGCATCCAAGGCCCCCATACTTTATTTGAACATTATGAAATGCAGCTAAATTGAGACAGATTTCGCATTAGACAAAAAAGTAGATGGTTGTTGATGGACTCATACTTCAGATAGGCAACACCATATCAGGTTATACAAAACATGTTGTTTTATTGCTTTGGGTCCACAGATTTACACTGGCCTGCCTGGCAGCACCCTAGAACTGAACTGTGTTATAAAATGTATTTACTATCACAGTATAAATCCAAGGTATAAAGGCAACTACATTATCTTAATGTAGTATTATAGTGGCAGAAATATAGATTATTTGTGCATAGTTAGTCAATTGCTTTATCAAAAAAAGCTTGGGTCTGATAAATGCTTTTAAAGGGACAGTCAAGTCCAAAAAAACTTTCATTTTTCAAATAGGGCATGTCATTTTAAACAACTTTCCAATTTACTTTTATCAACAATTTTGTTTTGTTCTCTTGGTATTCTAGTTGAAAGCAAGCCTAGGAAAGCACATATTATAATTTCTAAGCCCTTGAAGGCCGCCTCTATTTTATTTACTTTTCACAGCAGGGGAGAGCAAGCTCATGTAGGCCATATAGATAGCATTGTGATCACGCTCGTGGCTAGTGGCAGACACTGCACTAATTGGCTAAAATGCAAGTCAATAGATAATAACTAAAAGTCATGTGATTAGGGGCGGTCAGAAGATGCTTAGATACAAGTTAGTCACAGAATTAAAAAGTGTATTAATATAACAGTGTTGGATTTGCAAAACTGGGGAATGGGTAATAAAGGGATTATCTATCTTTTTAAACAACAAAAATCCTGGTGTTGACTGTCCCTTTAATATCAAAGTAATTCTTGAAATTCCTTAAGGGCTAGATTTATCAAAGGCTAGGCGAACTCTGTATGTGCTTCGCCTGTAACTGCGCCCCAACTCGCCTCCGGAGAAGCACACATGTGCGCCTGAATTTATCAAAAAAATAGACATAACTTTGCGCAGGTGAGCTGGGGCGTAATAAGGATAAATTTCACCTGTCGTAAAAAGCATTTACTTCCTTTTTACTCCCTATTTATCACAGTACATCCCTATAAATATTTACGCCGCCATGTTTTGATTATTAAAAAAGTGTTTTTTTAGGTAACTATTTAGCTTATATTTATATTATAATGTTTCTGTGCTGTTTTTGCCATATGTTGATAATTTAAGATCGCAAAAATAAATATATCAATATATATATATATATATATATATATATATACAGTATATATATATATATATATATATATATATATATATATATAAAACTGTTGGCACCCATGTGCCCATGTGGAAGCACAAATTTCTGGCAATAACAGTCTCTTCTTGGTACTGAGCCTTTGAAAAATTAGTTAAAAGAAGAAAGTACTGCATCACAAGATGTAAAAGCATGTATTATAATGGTGTTCGCCTCAGTCTGTATAGCGAAATATACAACACCCAATTAAAGCCGAAATTTCAGTTCCCTATAGCCGCAAAGCAATGATAAATAAGAAACTGGGCGTATTTGTAGGTCGGGCTGGTAAATAACGCCTATTACTAATGTATATTGTTGCACTCGGGAGCGCGCCCATGCGCCTAAGCAAATGCAAGCGGAGTGCGAAGAAGTTTCTTTCAGATTTGCACAATTATAGGCGCAGAGTGCTTTGATGAATATGACGATCAGTTTGTATGTGCTATTTTGGACGGAATTAAAGGAGAATGGCTTTGATAAATCTACCCCTTAGTGTGTGTTCTTGTGTCCTCTCCTTCTTGGCTGTTTCACATTCTCTAGTCATTCCATAATGATTTAGGAAAACAACAATTATTATTTATAGCAACAACTATTTAATGGGATAGTAAACCACAACATTTTCTTTTATGATTCAGATAGAACATAACATTTTAAACAAATTTGCATTTTACTTCTATTATCAAATTTGCTTCATTCTCTTGTTATCCATTGCTGAAGGGACAGCATTGCACTACTGGCAGCTAGCTGAACACATCTAGTTAGCCAATCACAAGAGACAAATGTGTGCAGACACCAATTAGCAGCAGCTCCCACTAGTGTATGATAGGTCGTATTTATTTTTAACAAGGGATACTAAGAGAACGAAGCACATTTGAAAATAGAAGTGAATTTAAAAGTGTCTTACAATTACATGCGCTATGTTCATTATGCAAGTTTAATTTTGACTTTCCTATCCCTTTAAAGGGACATTAAACTTTTAAACAAATTCTATCAAGTTCACAAAAGTTTAACAATTAAAAAAAATAACCTTTTTTCAGGGAAAAAGTGAAGTTTGATCTGTTTTATAATTAGGTGAGATGTGATGTGTAATCATATTGTTTAATGGACAAAAAATCCACTTTTTTAAATTCTTTGATCATTACAATTTGTTGACAATAATAGAAGTACTGTTATTTATGTGTATAAAGATTTTGTGTTATTTCTCTACACAACAGTGAAGGTTTGATCATCAGGCCCTGAGAAAGGAAGGATCATATAGTGTAATATAAAATGTGCCTGAGAAAACTGAAAAGACTTTAATCCCTTTTTAGAAATGTCCAGAAAGTTTACATAGGTGATTGTACATGGTAAAGCTCTCTACTGTGTGTTGTACTACATACATAAATAATCATGATCTGTGGAAGATAAGCTGATTGTGCAGCCTGTTAAATTATCATGATCTGAGGAAGATAAGCTGATTGTGCAGTCTGTTAAATGATCATGATCTGAGGAAGTGAAGCTGATTGTGCAGCCTGTTAAATGATCATGATCTGTGGAAGATAAGCTGATTGTGTAGCCTGTTAAATGATCATTATCTGAGGAAGATAAGCTGATTGTGCAGTCTGTTAAATGATCATGATCTGAGGAAGATAAGCTGATTGTGCAGCCTGTTAAATGATCATGATCTGAGGAAGATAAGATGATTGTGCAGCCTGTTAAATTATCATGATCTGAGGAAAATAAGCTGATTGTGCAGCCTGTTAAATGATCATAATCTGAGGAAAAGAAGCTGATTGTGCAGCCTGTTAAATTATCATAATCGGAGGAAGATAAGCTGATTGTGCAGCCTGTTAAATGATCATGATCTGAGGAAGATAAGCTGATTGTGCAGCCTGTTAAATAATCATGATCTGAGGAAGATAAGATGATTGTGCAGCCTGTTAAATGATCATGATCTGAGGAAAATAAGATGATTGTGCAGCCTGTTAAATGATCATGATCTGAGTAAGATAAGATGATTGTGCAGCCTGTTAAATGATCATGATCTGAGGAAGATAAGCTGATTGTGCAGCCTGTAAAATGATCATGATCTGAGGAAGATAAGCTGATTTTGCAGCCTGTTAAATGATCATAATCTGAGGAAGAGAAGCTAATTGTGCAGCCTGTTAAATGATCATAATCTGAGGAAGATAAGCTGATTGTGCAGCCTGTTAAATGATCATGATCTGAGGAAGATAAACTGATTGTGCAGCCTGTTAAATAATCATGATCTGAGGAAGAAAAGCTGATTGTGCAGCCCATTAAATTATCACGATCTGAGGAAGATAAGACGATTGTGCAGCCTGTTAAATTATCATGATCTGAGGAAGATAAGATGATTGTGCAGCCTGCTAAATTATCACGATCTGAGGAAGATAAGCTGATTGTGCAGCCTGTTAAATTATCATGATCTGAGGAAGATAAGCTGATTGTACAGTCTGTTAAATGATTATGATCTGAGGAAGATAAGCTGATTGTGTAGCCTGTTAAATGATCATGATCTGAGGAAGATAAGCTGATTGTGCAGTCTGTTAAATGATCATGATCTGAGGATGATAAGCTGATTGTGCAGTCTGTTAACAGGTTTGCAGCTATGATTCTTGTTGGGTAGAGAATGAAGAACTCGTTTAGATAACAGAGATCCTGATCACACATAGATTAGTATGACAATGCCTAATCTAAATGATCTTCTCCGTGCAGTTGTTAATAAGGTAAAGAGTATTAAGAACAGGCCTGGCTACACTGTTTACCCATTTGCTTTTGCAGCAATACACAAGCAAACACAAATGTGAATTACTAGCAAGCAAACATAAATGTAAACTATAACCCAGAGTTTTGGAAAAGCAAAAGCAAATCTTGTTGCTCACAATGTCAAAATATTTCAGAGATCTGATCTTTAATAGGCTTTAGTGCAAGTCATATTTCGAATGATTCCCACTGCCAGGATATTAAATGTTAATATAGTAGAAGAACTGTTAGATATATTGTTTATATATATATGGAACCACAAGCGAAAAAAGAAAGGGCGCTACAAATGAGTAAGCAAGAAAAAATATATAAACATATAGCAGAAAATATATTTATATGTATATTAGATGGCAGAAATTCCCTTAGAACAAAAAACCAACCTAAAAGCAGCTGTCCCTTTAAGGAGAGTGAGAGCTGAAACAAGATAGAGAGAAACTCCCTTACTTCTACAAAAATCACTCACCACAAGATATAGGTAGACAAGAGGGCATATAAAGGGACAAAGTAGCGCTGGTTGTTACAAAGATATAATGAACAGCGTATTAAATGACAAGTTGTATACTTAAAGTGAACACACAAATATGAGTGAATCAATATGTACATAGAAGGATATGTAGTAATACTATGCACTTATGTATCATACAAATAATGCTGGAGTGTTCCACAAAAAGACTGTGGATACATGTGAAGTGCAGACTTACAGGACAGAACCTCAATCATATGAGGTAAGTAATCCGCACATCAGGAGATTCCTCTTAAGGGCTTCAGCTGTCTTCCTTCGGTATAGGTGAAACTTCAGTTAATTAGCACGCTGATTTCCCTCGGCCTCTTTAAGTATAGTTCCTCTCAAGGTAGGGTGAAGAATCCAGCCGTATATGTGAGGGAAGAAAAGAGGCTCAAATAGTGTGATATTGTTTTAAAAAAACCATACTTTATTCATACACACACACTCTTAAAAATGCCTGCTTACATTAAAAGTCCTCACAGATATGAGGTATTAGCAAAGCGGTTAAAATACACAGTGGGTGCAGAGGTGCAGTCCTTCTCTGCAGACACTAACAAGTTGCTTCCAAACAGCAAAATCAAGCAAAGTCTTTAGTGAGTAAAAGTACACCGGTGTATCCGGTATTGAATCAGTCCGTTTCTGTCTTTTAGGTCTAACGCGTTTCAAAGGTTATAAAATGCTTCCTTCTTCTTCAAAGACTGATTTCTTTCTGCACAGATGATTCATTTATTGCTGTGTAATCTCGCGACTTTTCGCTGAGATTCTAAACTGCACTTCTCATTGGGCAAAGGGCACACACCCCTCCTGACGCTTCTGAAAGGAATACTCATTGGTCCTAAGCAGAGGTGTGTGTTTAAGCTGTAAACCCAGTGCCGGCATAAAAAAAGTTCTGACACTATACACCATTTTAAATACTTTTAGCCGGTTTTAATTATATTTTGCTTCTAATTTTAAAGGTCTTTTCTATAGGTTTTATATATATATATATATAGATTTTTTTTCCTTTTTTAAATATATTTGTTGTAAATGTGTTTTTGCTACTTCGGAATATATTCATTCCTTAATCTTTATATGTGCATATATATATTGTCCATTTCCCTCAAAATTTGAGGAATCATTAGGTTTTTGAGGGTGCGTTTTTGAACCTCAAATAGTTCAAAAGTTCAGGAAATATATATGCACCTATATATTTCCCTATTAGAAACTGTGTGACTCGTATGGAAGTATAAATTAATGAACCGTTACATAAACAAATATCAATGTATTTTGTGTATCCTGTGCCCACCCTCTTTCTCTTGTTGAATGAATCTTTAGGGGGCCCTTTTGGTTGATTATTTCTTAACTTGTTTTAAATATATACTCTTCTGGGTTGTTTTTTAAAATCTTTAAACATGTCTAAATATACCTGTTTCATTTTAGTATAGGATATAATATTGTAAAGAGCGGTAAACAAGAAAGTTCCGTTTTATAAGTATTATAAATATTATCATCAGGTTTCACTTAGGTGTTTTCTGGAAAAAATATCTCAAACATCAATCGTTTATATAAAAATCTGCAATACTGATAAAGTCTGTGTCAGAACTTTTTTTATGCCGGCACTGGGTTTACAGCTTAAACACACACCTCTGCTTAGGACCAATGAGTATTCCTTTCAGAAGCGTCAGGAGGGGTGTGTGCCCTTTGCCCAATGAGAAGTGCAGTTTAGAATCTCAGCGAAAAGTCGCGAGATTACACAGCAATAAATGAATCATCCGTGCAGAAAGAAATCAGTCTTTGAAGAAGAAGGAAGCATTTTATAACCTTTGAAACGCGTTAGACCTAAAAGACAGAAACGGACTGATTCAATACCGGATACACCGGTGTACTTTTACTCACTAAAGACTTTGCTTGATTTTGCTGTTTGGAAGCAACTTGTTAGTGTCTGCAGAGAAGGACTGCACCTCTGCACCCACTGTGTATTTTAACCGCTTTGCTAATACCTCATATCTGTGAGGACTTTTAATGTAAGCAGGCATTTTTAAGAGTGTGTGTGTATGAATAAAGTATTAAGTTTTTTTTCAAACAATATCACACTATTTGAGCCTCTTTTCTTCCCTCACATATACGGCTGGATTCTTCACCCTACCTTGAGAGGAACTATACTTAAAGAGGCCGAGGGAAATCAGCGTGCTAATTAACTGAAGTTTCACCTATACCGAAGGAAGACAGCTGAAGCCCTTAAGAGGAATCTCCTGATGTGCGGATTACTTACCTCATATGATTGAGGTTCTGTCCTGTAAGTCTGCACTTCACATGTATCCACAGTCTTTTTGTGGAACACTCCAGCATTATTTGTATGATACATAAGTGCATAGTATTACTACATATCCTTCTATGTACATATTGATTCACTCATATTTGTGTGTTCACTTTAAGTATACAACTTGTCATTTAATACGCTGTTCATTATATCTTTGTAACAACCAGAGCTACTTTGTCCCTTTATATGCCCTCTTGTCTACATATATATATATATATATATATATATATATATATATATATATATATATATATATATATATATATATATATATATATATATATTTATTTATTTTTATTCTTTTAATTTTTTCTCAGTATAAATACAGAACCTCTATTGTTAGAAGGGTCAAAGTAGCCATCCACCAATTAGTAGTAAGTCTGCAATAAACTACAATAATTATATTTATTTAGAGTACTTCAGCAGATTTAGGTAAACAATTGTGCAGGAATAAAGTATAGTCTGAAAACGTCTTTATTAGACTAACATTTCAGATGGATGATGAAATGCTCAGGGCTAGATTACAAGTGAGACGCAAACGGTTTTGCGCTAGCGTAATCGTGCTTTTCGCTGATATTACAAGTGAAGCAAAACAATAAAATAGACAAGTAGTTTTGGTATTTATTGAAAGTGAATCTGAATTTTGAGTAAGTCATATAAATCATGTAATATTTGAAATATGTCACTATTTTAATTTTAAATATTTTCTGTTCCTGTTCGTTCTTGAAATGTCCTCTCTGTATCCTGATTTATGCTTTTCAATGCAACGACCTGTCTGGGTAAAACAAGAAAATACTGAGCTTCATTGCTGGGCTTAGTGTGCCTTTTGATGGAATATCGGTTTTGTTACTTCTGTAGATGTCATTTCTGGCTTTGCTTACCAGTATGTCTTCTTTATGTCAAATGAACTGTATCATATTGTACATAGCTATATAAGTATTATACTTTAATGGAGTATTCCTTCTGGATATTTATAAACATTGCTTTTTAGTCTAGTAACTATGTGGCAAAAAGCTTCCTCAAATGGATCTGAAAGACATTAAAGCTGTTATAAATTTCAGATACTGTATACATACATATATTTATTTGAGTACAAATATACAAATTAATGCAACAGTTTGGCTTGGAGTTATTATTAAGGGTAGAATTTTAGGGACTCATTTGTACATTTATAAAGGTTTCCCATTACATTAAGTCAATAGTCTAACAATTTAAACTTGTGTGTGTGTGTGTTCATGTGTGTGTATTTATGTGTATGTGTGCGTGTGTGTGTATTTATTTGTATATGTGTGTGCGTGTGTTCATGTGTGCGTGTGTATTTATGTCTATGTGTGTTTGCATTTGTGTTCATGTGTGCGTGTGTGTGTATCTATGTGTATGCGTGTGTGTTCATGTGTGCATATTTATGTGCATATGTGTGTGCGTGTGTGTTCATGTGTGCATGTGCGAGTGTGTGTATTTATGTGTGTGTATGTTTGTGTTCATGTGTGCTTGTGTATTTATGTGGTGTGTGTGTGTGTTCATGTGTGTGTGTGTATTTATTTGTATGTGTGTGTGCATGTGTGTTCATGTGTGCGTGTGTATTTATGTGTATTTGTGTGTGCATGTGTGTGTTTATGTGTGCGTGTGTGTGTATTTATGTGTGTGTATTTATGTGTATGTGCGTGCGTGTTCATGTGTGTGTGTGTGTATTTATGTGTATGTGTGTGTGCGTGTGTCTTCATGTGTGCGTATTTATGTGTATGAGTGTGTTCATGTGTGTGTGTGTTTGTGTTTATATGTATATGTGTGTGTTAATGTGTGTTTGTGTTCATGTGTGCATGTGCAAATCAATACCAAATCAATACCAAAAATAGATGCACATAAAATGTATATATATATATATATATATATATATATATATATATATATATATATTATTTTTTTATTTCTGATATAATCAACATTCTAGATGCATTCTCAATAAGAGAACTGTGCAGAGTTCAGCATTTAGCCTTTACAGTATATTGATAAAGAAACAGAAATTTACTCTGTTAACTATAATTATTTAGTAAATGTAGTGTTATTTAATCTGAAATCCAAAAACTGAGTATTGTTAATGCAACAGCACCTCCTACTGGAAGATGTCTAGAATGTTTGTGGCAAAAGCAAGAACTGAATTCCGTAATGTTTCTTAATACTATGGATGTTTAAAGGGCCATAATGAATTAGAGTATGCAATTTTTAAGACTATTGACCCTACGCTACTAGAAGTAGAAGTGACCCTCGGGACTTGCAGAGCACTGCCACTGATCTTCAGTGCTAGTCACACAATTCAAAACTGCAACTAGTGTTGCTGATTGGGTCAATGGCGGTTTCTGCTCGGGACCAGCAGATTTTTCCTTTAAATACTTTGTATATAAGTCTCCAGGGATCTTACTCTCCCCCTGCATATGCACTTCAGCTTCAGATCAATATATAGCCATGCTAAGACCAGCTTGAATAGAGGAAGAGCAAGAGAGCTACCCCTAACAGTGACTCAGGGATTGAATTTGATAGTAGAGAGACATAAATGTAGTACCTGGGGATGGAGTCAACATTATATATATTGTTTTTAATATGGAAATCATGTATTTTCTTCTATATTTTTATGATAACAAACCTGGCCGGGTACGAGTCTTCACCAGTGTCAGGTAGAAATGTTGTTTCACAAATGTCAGGAAGCTGGTATTAAAGGCTGAGAGGCCCACTCACCAAATACTCTTACTAAAATACTGCAAGTTTAAAAACACAGTAGCAAAATAGGAGACAAGGGTAATCAAGTGATGTGACCAAACATGTAAACTGAACTCGCTCTCTAAAAATTGTTTAAAATAGTAACCTACAATGCAAAAGAAACAAATTAATATTGAAATATCAACTAAGAGGTACTGTACAAACACATAGCATGAATGTCCCTTTAAGTAAGTTCAGTAATAAAATCCAGACAAATGCAGTACTGTTCAAGGTAACTGGTGAGCTGCTTTCATGAAATGGGGAACATCTATTGCACATGACACAGCAGGAACACTGAAACCTAAATGTAACAGAACTAAAGAAAATAAACAGGGACACAATAGGCAGGGAAATAGCAAATACAAAAGACAGGGAAGTAGAGAATACATTGTCAAAAATCAAGGTCAATATCTTTGCTATTTAGCAATATCACTTTTTAGTACATAGGTTTTGTCAAGGACAGGGTGTTAGAGGATTTTCTATAAGCTACTGGGATGTTCTTGGTATGAAATTGAAGTTAAATACAATGTAGTTTGTGTCAGAGGGGTTAACATAGATCGCCTTATGACAAAGTTAGCCCCTCTGAATATTATTATGTGCCAGGAAGAGTTTGATGACAGACACAAAAGTCAGTTAGAACTCAATAGGCAAAGTGACAGGATTTGCTGATCGTTAAGTAAATATAACTCAACACAAGATTCACAAAGTCAATAAGTGCTCAGCAATATATGCAGTTAAACCGCTACAATTCTAAATAAACCTGGCTGCTACTTCCGTGTAGATAGAGGACAAGTCCAGCAGTGGTTCTGCTGTGTGCGGTATCTGAGCTGGTCTGTGAGTTGAGAGCGGCAGTAGCTGATGACGTAGGTTTGCAGACACAGGCAGCGTTTCACTAGGTGCGAGCAGCTGAGCAGGCTGTGGGAAATGACTGCTGAAACAGGGAAACAACGAAGGTGAGCTTGGAGCCGGATTGGCTCAGTGGACACACATTCAGGGGTGTGTACAGCAATTATCCAGCAACTAGGAATGGAAGGTTGCAAAGTTAAATAGGGAAGAGAGGAATGAATGGGCCAATGAAAAAGGGAAAAAGAGGATCTGACATATCCCCCGCAAGGATACCCACAGCGAGGGTTCACGGACTGGAACGATCCGGATTCCGGCGATGAAAGAGCGAAACACACCTGGGTGTGGAAACAGAGGAAGCAGGCTCCCAAGAATCCTCAGCATGATCAAACCCCTTCCAATGTATCAAGTATTCCAATTCACCCCGTCGACGTCTAGAATCCAGAATAGCTTGAACCTCATATTCCACATCCTGGGAAACATCATGGGAAACTGCATCAGATGGTAATCAAATTGAATGACAAGATTTGACCAGGGATACGTGGAATGTGGGATGAATCCTATACGAGTCAGGAAGCTGAAGGGTGACGGTAGCCGTATTTTTGATTACTATGATTGGAAATGGACCGATGAAGAGCTTACTTAACTTCCGTGATGGGGTATGTAAGCGTAGATTTTTGGTGGACAACCAGACTAGTTGACCAACCTGGTACTGGGGTTGAGGTGTGTGTCGCAAATCGTAAAACTTTTTATGGGAGGCTTGAGCATGTTGTATGTTGCATTGAGCAATAGTAAAGGTTTCAGAGATATCATTTATAGTATCATTAACTTTTGGACCCGGAGAGGGTGTGTAAGTCAGGTAAGTGATTCTAGGATGGATTCCATGATTGAGAAAAAACGGACTGTACCCGGTTGAGGAATTGGTGGCATTATTGTAGGCGAATTCTGCCAATGCGAGATGATTGACCCAAGAATCCTGTTGATAGGAACAGAAACAGCGGAGGTACTGTTCCAACCACTGGTTGGTGCGCTCAGCCTGTCCGTTTGTCTGAGGGTGATAAGAGGTAGTGAGTTTTTGAGAAATTTGTAAAGACTGACAAAGAAGTCTCCAAAAGCGAGAAGTGAATTGAGAACCCCTATCTGTCAGTATTACCGAGGGTACTCCATGTAACCGGATGATCTCTTTAATGAACATGTCACATGTTTGCTGTGTGGTGGGCTGGGATAGGCAAGGTGTCCGTACACGGACACTGGTGTCCGTGACTAGCCCTTGCAGTGTCCGCCGCAACCTTAAGATATGTTTTGATTGAATAATAGGAATAAAAAGAAATATGTAGTGTGAATAAAGTTAGTGGTTTGTCAAGAGACTGCTAGCGATATTGGGTGATAAGTAATGGAATAACTAAAGCCTAAGTGAAATACTGGATGTGTATCTGCATCTGTATAATAACACTCAGCTCTATACAAAGGCACAGTAGTGACACTGGCACATGCGTATAGCCAGACAAGGGTTGGTTATAGGGTCAGTGGTATCTGCATCAGTATAATAACACCCAGCGCTATATAAAGACACAATAGTGACACTGGCACATGAGTATAGCCAGAGGAGGGCTGGTTATTGAATCAGTGGTATCTGCATCAGTATAATAACACCAAGCACTATAAAATAATGTTTTTAATTTCAAATGTACCTTGGTATCCTTCACTAAGGTCTGTACTTTAGAAAATGTCTCCCACGGCCTTTGTCTGTGCCTATCCCTGGTGGTGGGTGTCCCAACGGCTGTTAAGAAATGGGCCATTTTTGACAAGAGATCAACTACTACAAGTATGGAGGTGTAGGAGTATGATTTTGGAAGATAGACAATGAAGTCCATTGCAATGTGAGACCAGGGAGTGTCAGGAACTCGATAAGGCTGTAAAAGCCATACCGGAAAATGATGAGATGGCTTGGAGGTTGCACAAGTAGTACAGTGGGAGATATATTCATGTACTGATGTGGACATAGCTGGCCACCAAAAGCTCCGTTTGAGCAGGTTCAGAGTTTTTTGTTCTCCAAGGTGTCCTGTAAGGGGGGAATCATGGCGAGATTGTAGAAGTGTGGTCCTGTAGGTAGGTGGTATATAAAGCTGGTTTCCATGGTATTATAAGCCATTTTGTTTCCTAAGTAGCAGATGGAGAGGTTTTGTGGGATCCTCCAGCTGACATCTCAGAAACTGTGGATCAGAGTTCACAATCATGCCTTAGAATTTTGATTTAGGTATGATAGTGGTAGGGGCAGCGACAGTAGGTGGCCTAGTATCTCTTCTAGATAGAGCGTCCGCCTTGCCATTAAGATTACTTGGTCGGTACGTGATGATGAAGTAAAAACGAGAGAAATACAGATTCCACCGCAGTTGTCTGGCGGACAGCGTCCTATTTTGTTGCAAGTATTGTAAGTTCTTATGGTCCGTTATAATGATAATAGGATATTTCGCTCCCTCCAAGAGGCGTCTCCACTGATCAAATGCAGATTTTATTGCAAGTAGTTCTTTTTCCCCAACGGGATAATTTTGTTCTGCTGAGACCATTAGCCTAGATAAATAGGCGACAGGATGCATTGTGTCAGTAAGAGATTGTTTCTGTGACAACACTGCGCCCAGAGCGTAATCCGAAGCATCAACCTCTATAATATACTGTAGATTTGAATCAGGGAATTTTAGTACAGGTGCTGTGGTGAAGTCTGTCTTCAATTTTTGGAATACTCTTTGACAGTCTGTTGTCCAGTTAAATGATTGTGTATGTTTTGTTAAGCCAGTAAGGGGTCTGGCTGTGTGAGCAAAGTTTCTAATAAATTTTCGATAAAAATTGGCAAAGCCAAGGAATCTCTGCACCTCCTTCCTGGTTTTAGGGGTAGGCCATTGAGTGATAGCTTGGATTTTAGAGTCATCCATCTTGATGCCCTTATCAGAGATAACATAACCTAAAAATGTGACTTGAGAGCTGTTAAACTCACATTTTTCTAATTTTGCATACAACTTATGTTCACGAAGCCGTGCTAGTACAGTGCTCACGTGTGTGATATGTTGTTGTTGGGTGTCAGAGAATATGAGTATATCATCAAGATATACAACAATAAAGTTATCTAATATGTCTATGAATATATCGTTTATGAAGCACTGAAATGTAGCTGGAGTGTTACATAATCCGAAAGGCATGACTGTATATTCATACAGGCCATAACGAGTTCTAAAAGCTGTTAACCATTCATCTCCAGCCCTCATTCGTATGAGATTATAAGCGTCCCTGAGGTCTAACTTTGTGAAGACCTTCGCAGTGCGTAATCTCTCTATTAGCTCAGGGATGAGCGGAAGAGGGTAGCGATTTTTCTTAGTTCTTTGTTAAGCTCCCTATAGTCAATAATAGGCCTAAGCGACAGGTCTTTGTTTCTTACAAAAAAGATACCAGCACCGGCTGGAGAGGTGGAAGGTCTTATGAAACCTTTTGCAAGATTTTCCTGTAAATAGAGCTTTAAGTGATCTAATTCGGGTTTGGATAGTGGGTATATATGTCCTACTGGTATAGTAGCACCTGGCAACAGGTCAATAGGACAGTCATATGGCCAATGTGGAGGGAGTGTTTGTGCATCAATTTTATTGAACACGTCTTGGAAGTCTGAGTATTCCACAGGTAGTTTGTTAGTGGATGAGAGTAAGATGTTGTCTAGGGGGTAACATGTCTGAGAACAATATGGTGAAGTTAAAGTAATTGTCATATGGTGCCAGTCAAAGATGGGTTTATGTACCTGTAACCAGGAGATTCCAAGTATAATAGGGTAAAGAGGACTTGGTATTATGTCAAAACTAATCGATTCTTTATGTCCAGTATTAGTGCACATAAGTAGAGGTATAGTTTCAAGTGTTATTGGTCCTGTTGAAGAGGGGAACCATCAACCAAATTAATAGAGACAGGAGACTGTTTTGCTTGTGAGGGTATTTTATTACTATTTACAAATTGCAAATCTATGTAATTCCCTGAAGCCCCGGTGTCGATAATGGCGTCAATCTTTATGCTGTGAAGATCCCACTGTAAGATAAGAGGTAAGGAAATGTGAGGACGTATTTGCTTTTTTAGTGAAAGACTAAGAGAATTTAAGATAATCTTATTCGTTTTTGTCTTTTTTAAGAGAGGACAGGCATTCACATCATGCTCTGGGGCAGCGCAGTACATACACAATCTAAGTGCTCTTCTTCTGCCTTTTTCCTCTGCAGTGAGGGGACCTCTTATAAAACCAATATCCATAGGAGTTTCAGACTCCTTAGGAGGGGCTGAGGAGGGATTATAGCGCTTGTAGGAGCCTGGGTTGTTAGCCCTCTCTTTCTTGCGTTTACGTAACCTTCTATCAATAGTGGTGCAGTGGATGAATAAATCCTCCAATGTTTCTGGGACACCAGTGCGGGAAAGTTCGTCCTTGATGTCCTCAGAGAGCCCAGTTCTAAATTGGTTTCTAAGTGATGGTTCATTCCACTTAGACTCTATAGCATATATTTTAAACTGCGAGATGTAATTTTCAACAGGTTGTCTGCCTTGTCTCAAGGCCCTTAGGGAGGTTTCCGCGGACTCCTGCTTAAAAGGATCATCATATAGCGAAGAAAATGCTTTTAAGAATTCCTGTAAGGAATTGAATATAGGGTTTTGTGATTCAAATAGAGTGTCTGCCCATGCACGTGGCACACCCCTCAAGTAAGAAATTCTGTCATTATTATATGTTCTTGGTTTAAGTTCAAACAATAATAGACAAGCGTTTCTGAATTCTTTAAACGTTGCTCTGTTACCAGAGAATTTATCTGGCAGAGAAACCTGAGGCTCGAGGAGTACATCTGTGTGTGCAGGTTTGGCTGTAAAGATCTCTCTTAAGCAGTCTTTAAGAACCTGGTTTTCAGTTTGCACCCCCCTGAGTGTTTGTGTGACTGTATCCATACGTTGTGTTAGAGTAGTAACTTGATTTTTTAATTCACTGACATCCATAGTTGCTTATAACCTATAGCTTAGGCTGGATAATTATATCATTGCTATTTAGCAATATCACTTTTTAGTACATAGGTTTTGTCAAGGACAGGATGTTAGAGGATTTTCTATAAGCTACTGGGATGTTCTTGGTATGAAATTGAAGTTAAATACAATGTAGTTTGTGTCAGAGGGGTTAACATAGATCGCCTGATGACAAAGTTAGCCCCTCTGAATATTATTATGTGCCAGGAAGAGTTTGATGACAGACACAAAAGTCAGTTAAAACTCAATAGGCAAAGTGATAGGATTTGCTGATCGTTAAGTAAATATAATTCAACACAAGATTCACAAAGTCAATAAGTGCTCAGCAATATATGCAGTTAAACTGCTACAATTCTAAATACAACCTGGCTGCTACTTCCTTGTAGAGAGAGGACAAGTCCAGCAGTGGTTCTGCTGTGTGCGGTATCTGAGCGGGTCTGTGAGTTGAGAGCGGCAGTAGCTGATGACGTAGGTTTGCAGACACAGGCAGCGTTTCACTAGGTGCGAGCAGCTGAGCAGGCTGTGGGAAATGACTGCTGAAACAGGGAAACAACGAAGGTGAGCTTGGAGCCGGATTGGCTCAGTGGACACACATTCAGGTGTGTGTACAGCAATTATCCAGCAACTAGGAATGGAAGGTTGCAAAGTTAAATAGGGAAGAGAGGAATGAATGGGCCAATGAAAAGGGAAAAAGAGGATCTGACAGTCAAAACAGCTCAGACAAATATAATATAAATCCAAATTGCCAGAGTAATGTTTCAAAGGAAAACCCAGTCAAGCCAAGAGTCAAAAATCCAAAATCCAAATTATCAGGGAAGGGGACTATCTCAATGAAAACCTAATCAAAGCCAAGAGACAAATCCAAATCTAAATTGTCAAAATAGATTTACAAATTCAAGTTGTAAAGGAAATGTATAAAATACTGAATTAGATTTAATCAGACGTCAAATAGAAGGACAAAAAAGCACAGATATGACTCATATTCAATGCAGTTTGGGTTTAGCCAAATTAATTCAAATAAAGACACATGTGGAATTGAGAACTCTATGAAAGGCAGCCTGTAATACATGTGTAGCAAATGCTGATTGTAAAGAAGCAAACACATAAAACTAACAAACATTCATGAACATAGGAAGACCAAGTGACTAGATTGCATAGTTTCTCAACTTTCTCATTTCTGGTCCATGCTGCATGGTAAAAGAGGCCTGTAAAGGTGGGGACTTCCTAAGTTCATACAAAGTAGCCTTAAAAGCTTTTTTTCCTTCTATCATGAACCGTAATGTTCCAAGAACAAAGACAACGTGAAACATTGCCCATTCCAACGCTCCAGCAGTGTCTGGCTGTTTACAAACACACACGAAAAAAGTAAGGCATCAAGAAGAAGTTAAAGGGGCCCTCAAGCCATCAAGGCGAGAGGACCTAAAGACTGACAAGGCCCTTGCTCTCCACAGAGCACTGGCACCTTGAAAGTAGACATGTGCGTTTCGATTCGTTCCAAATCCAAATTTGGACAAATTTGTTAAATTCGGAGATTCGGATCGATTCGAATTTCAGAAATACGGTAGTACCGAATCTACCGAATAAATCCAAATTAGTTTGCATTTATTCTGTAGATTCGGATAGCCATGGATTACACTAGTATTGTACAGTATATTAGGATATATCACTCTGCTATGGGTTACACCTAATATACAGTACATAATACTAGTCTAATACACAGCACATCCCACCTAACACATTCCGAATTTCCGAATCCAGCCGAATTTATTCGAATCCGAAACGAATTCATTCAAATTTTTCCGAATTCGAATCAATCCAAACCGAAATTCGAAAAAATCCGAATCGATCCAAACCGAAACAAATTTTTCGACCATGCACAAGTCTACTTGAAAGTACGACCCCAAGCTTTTAAATACAAAAATCCGTTCTTACTGAATTAACATTATTTTAAAAAAAGTCTTGGGGGCCCATTTATCAAAGGGCTTGCGGACCTGATCCGACACTGCGGATCAGGTCCGCAAGACCTCGCTAAATGCGGAGAGCAATACGCTCTCCACATTTAACATTGCACCAGCAGCTCACAAGAGCTGCTGGTGCAACGCCGCCCCCTGCTGACTCGCGGCCAATCGGCCGCCAGCAGGGAGCTGTCAATCAACCCGATCGTATTCGATCGGGTTGATTTCCGGCGGTTCCTGTCCGCCTGCTCAGAGCAGGCGGACAGGGTTATGAAGCAGCGGTCTTTAGACCGCTGCTTCATAACTTGTGTTTCTGGCGAGTCTGAAGACTCGCCAGAAACACGGCCCTTCAAGTTCCATACGGAGCTTGATAAATGGGCCTGTTGGTTGTAACTTTTAAAAAGTTCCATTTGATTAAAGTGTTATTATTTCATAATGAATCATATCACTTTAATTATCTATACATACATTTAATGCTAAGATCAAAATATACAAAGACTGTTACCCTTTTTAAATGTTTTGGAAGCTGCAGTCAAACTAGTGGTTTGGGCTCCAAATGAAGAATCAGTAGAGGCATCGAGCCAAACAGAGATTCTCAGGGCAGAAAGCCACATACAACAACGATGTCTCATGAAATTAAGAAGAAGCGCATGATGAATTATAAAACGGTTATTTTCTACTGGGAAAATGGTGGTGCGGTTGTACTCTCACATCAGACATCAAAAGTGTGCCCTGCTAACAAAACATAAAAACAGTGTTCAGAAGCAGAACAGCAGTGGATACTGTTATATTGTTGATTTTATACTTGAATCAAATTAAAAATGGCACCATTAAAGAATGGCAATCTTAGTTACAAGCTACAGATATGTTTCATGTCTAAATGGCTCTTCATCAGAAATTACATCTTGGATTAAAGCTTCTATAAAGGCAAAGAGGAGGTTGTATCCTTAAATTATTTGTATACGAGAGGAGGTTGTATCCTTAAATAATTTGTATGTAGAAGGAGGTTGTATCCTTAAATAATTTGTATATAGAAGGAGGTTGTATCCTTAAATTATTTGTATATAGAAGGAGGTTGTAGCCTTAAATTATTTGTATATAGAAGGAGGTTGTATCCTTAAATAATTTGTATACGAGAGGAGGTTGTATCCTTAAATAATTTGTATATAGAAGGAGGTTGTAGCCTTAAATTATTTGTATATAGAAGGAGGTTGTATCCTTAAATTATTTGTATACGAGAGGAGGTTGTATCCTTAAATAATTTGTATATAGAAGGAGGTTGTAGCCTTAAATTATTTGTATATAGAAGGAGGTTGTATCCTTAAATAATTTGTATATAGAAGGAGGTTGTATCCTTAAATTATTTGTATATAGAAGGAGGTTGTATCCTTAAATTATTTGTATATAGAAGGAGGTTGTATCCTTAAATAATTTGTATATAGAAGGAGGTTGTATCCTTAAATTATTTGTATATAGAAGGAGGTTGTATCCTTAAATTATTTGTATACAAGAGGAGGTTGTATCCTTAAATTATTTGTATACGAGAGGAGGTTGTATCCTTAAATTATTTGTATACGAGAGGAGGTTGTATCCTTAAATTATTTGTATATAGAAGGAGGTTGTATCCTTAAATTATTTGTATATAGAAGGAGGCTGTATCCTTAAATTATTTGTATATAGAAGGAGGTTATGTACTCTTATATAATACATAATTATACATACAGGTATACAAAATTTGACTGAAACAGTTTATTTCACACAGCTGATAAGTTTAAAGTGGCATGAAACCCAAACTTTTTTTTATTTATGATTCAGATAGAGCATACAATTGTAAACATCTTTCCAATTTATTGCTTTTATCAAATTTGGTTCATTCTCTTGGTATCCTTTGTTGAAGGAGCAGCAATGCACCATTGAGAGTTAGCTGAACATATCAGGTGATCCAATGACAAGAGGCATATATGTGCAACCTCCAATCGGCAGATAGCTCCCAGTAGAGCATTGTTGCTCTTGAGCACAGTATGCTTTTCAACAAATAATATCAAGAGAATAAAACATATTAGATAATATAAGTAAATTGAAAAGTTGATTTATATTGCATGTTCTATCTGAATCACAAAAGTTTAATTTTGACTTTACTGTCCCTTTAATGTAGACTCAAGGATTAAGATCAAGGAAGTGAAGGACAATTCATTATATTAAATATTCAAAATTAATAACACAATAAGCTGCATAAGTAAATGTACAGATAATCATCTGAGTTTATATTATTAGCAGTACTGACTAAAACAAGTGGTTTTGGTAATTGTTATTTATAAGACCAATACTTTTTTAATATATTATACCAAACATTGAAAGAATATGTCTGTTTCATTAGTTTGGTAATTTATTGCAAATAAGCTTTACAGTTAATTACATGTAGTCAGTAGACATGTGCACGGCTAAAAAATTCGGTTCGTTTTCGATTCGGATCGATTCGGACTTTTCGAATTTCGTTTCGGATCGAATCGGATTCGGCAAAATTTGAATAAATTCGTTTCGGATTTATTCGGATCCGAATAAATTCGTTTCGGATTTATTCGGATTCGGCTGAATTCGGTTCTATTCCGTTCCGAAATTCGGTATGTTTTTAGTACACTAACACCAATTTAGTACACTAAGTCACTAACACCCATAAACTACCTATGAACCACTAAACCGAGGCCCCCCACATCGCAAACCCTATAATAACATTATTTAACCCCTAATCTGCCGATCGGATATCGCCGCAACCTACATTATAGCTATTAACCCCTAATCTGCTGTCCCTAACACCGCCGACCCATACATTATAGTTATTAACCCCTAATCTGCCCCCCCCAACGTCGCCGCAATCTAACTACAAGTATTAACCCCTAATCTGCCGACCCGATATCGCCGCCGCCTACATTATAGCTATTAACCCCTAATCTGCTGTCCCTAACACCGCCGACCCCTACATTATAGTTATTAACCCCTAATCTGCCCCCCCCCCACGTCGCCGCAATCTAACTACAAGTATTAACCCCTAATCTGCCGACCCGATATCGCCGCCGCCTACATTATAGCTATTAACCCCTAATCTGCTGTCCCTAACACCGCCGACCCCTACATTATAGTTATTAACCCCTAATCTGCCCCCCCAACATCGCCGCAATCTAACTACAAGTATTAACCCCTAATCTGCCGACCCGATATCGCCGCCTACATTATTATTATTATTATCGGTTATTTGTAGAGCGCCAACAGAACATTATAGCTATTAACCCCTAATCTGGTGTCCCTAACACCGCCGACCCCTACATTATAGTTATTAACCCCTAATCTGCCTCCCCCCAACGTCGCCGCAATCTAACTACAAGTATTAACCCCTAATCTGCCGACCGCAAATCGCCGCCACTATAATAAATGTATTAACCCCTAAACCGCCGCACTCCCGCCTCGCAAACACTATAATACATTTTATTAACCCCTAATCTGCCCTCCCTAACATCGCCGCCACCTACCTACAATTATTAACCCCTAATCTCCCGCCCCCAACGTCGCCGCTACTATAATAAGGTTATTAACCCCTAAACCTAAGTCTAACCCTAACACTAACACCCCCTAACTTAAATATAATTTAAATAAAACGAAATAAGTTTACTATAGTTAAATAAATGAATCCTATTTAAAACTAAAGACTTACCTGTAAAATAAACCCTAAGATAGCTGCAATATAACTAATAGTTACATTGTAGCTATTTTAGGATTTATTTATATTTTACAGGCAACTTTGTATTTATTTTAACTAGGTACAATAGTTATTAAATAGTTATTAACTATTTAATAACTACCTAGCTAAAATAAATACAAATTTACCTGTAAAATAAATCCTAACCTAAGTTACAATTACACCTAACACTACACTATCATTTAATTAATTAAATAAATGACTCATATTTAAAACTAAATACTTACCTGTAAAATAAACCCTAATATAGCTGCAATATAACTAATAGTTACATTGTAGCTATTTTAGCATTTATATTTATTTTACAGGCAACTTTGTATTTATTTTAACTAGGTACAATAGCTATTAAATAGTTATTGACTAATTAATAGCTACCTAGTTAAAATAATTACAAAATTACCTGTAAAATAAATCCTAACCTAAGTTACAATAAAACCTAACACTACACTATCATTAAATAAATTAACTACAAGTACCTACAATTATCTACAATTAAATAAACTAAAGTACAACCCCCCCCCACTAAATTACAAAAAATAAAAAACCACTAAATTACAAAAAATAAAAAAATATTACAAGAATTTTAAACTAATTACACCTAATCTAAGCCCCCTAATAAAATAACAAAGCCCCCCAAAATAAAAAAATGCCCTACCCTATACTAAATTACAAAAGTTAACAGCTCTATTACCTTACCAGCCCTGAACAGGGCCCTTTGCGGGGCATGCCCCAAAGAAAACAGCTCTTTTGCCTGTAAAAAAAAAACACAATCCCCCCCCCCCACATTACAACCCACCACCCACATACCCCTACTCTAACCCAAACCCCCCTTAAATAAACCTAACACTACCCCCCTGAAGATCTCCCTACCTTGAGTCGTGTTCACCCAGCCGGGCCGAAGTCTTCATCCGATGGGGCAGAAGAGGACATCCAGACCGGCAGAAGTCTTCATCCAAGCGGGGCAAGAAGAGGTCTTCCATCCATCATACAAGTACCAAAATACAAACAAACACTAAATTACCAAAATAATAAAATATTACAATAATTTTAAACTAATTACACCTAATCTAAGCCCCCTACTAGCTATTAATATAGATTCAATATAACTAATAGTTACATTGTAGCTATTTTAGGATTTATATGTATTTTACAGGCAACTTTGTATTTATTTTAACTAGGTACAATAGTTATTAAATAGTTAATAACTATTTAATAACTACCTAGCTAAAATAAATACAAATTTTCCTGTAAAATAAATCATAACCTAAGTTACAATTACACCTAACACTACACTATCATTAAATTAACTAAATAAATGAATCCTATATAAAACTAAAGACTTACCTGTAAAATAAACCCTAATATAGCTGCAATATAACTAATAGTTACATTGTAGCTATTTTAGCATTTATATTTATTGTACAGGCAACTTTGTATTCATTTTAACTAGGTTCAATAGCTATTAAATAGATATTGACTATTTAATAGCTACCTAGTTAAAATAATTACAAAATTACCTGTAAAATAAATCCTAACCTAAGTTACAATTAAACCTAACACTACACTATCATTAAATAAATTAACTACAAGTACCTACAATTAAATACAATTAAAAAAACTAAACTAAAGTACAAAAACCCCCCACTAAATTACAAAAAATAAAAAAATATTACAAGAATTTTAAACTAATTACACCTAATCTAAGCCCCCTAATAAAATAACAAAGCCCCCCAAAATAAAAAAAATGCCCTAACCTATACTAAATTACAAAAGTTAACAGCTCTATTACCTTACCAGCCCTGAACAGGGCCCTTTGCGGGGCATGCCCCAAAGAAAACAGCTCTTTTGCCTGTAAAAAAAAACCACAATCCCCCCCCCCACATTACAACCCACCACCCACATACCCCTACTCTAACCCAAACCCCCCTTAAATAAACCTAACACTACCCCCCTGAAGATCTCCCTACCTTGAGTCGTGTTCACCCAGCCGGGCCGAAGTCTTCATCCGATGGGGCAGAAGAGGACATCCAGACCGGCAGAAGTCTTCATCCAAGCGGGGCAAGAAGAGGTCTTCCATCCATCAGAAAAGTACAAAAAAACAAACAAACACTAAATTAGCAAAAATAATAAAATATTACAATAATTTTAAACTAATTACACCTAATCTAAGCCCCCTACTAGCTATTAATATAGCTACAATATAACTAATAGTTACATTGTAGCTATTTTAGGATTTATATTTATTTTACAGGCAACTTTGTATTTATTTTAACTAGGTACAATAGCTATTAAATAGTTAATAACTATTTAATAACTACCTAGCTAAAATAAATACAAATTTACCTGTAAAATAAACCCTAACCTAAGTTACAATTACACCTAACACTACACTGTCATTAAATTAACTAAATAAATTAATCCTATATAAAACTAAATACTTACCTGTAAAATAAACCCTAATATAGCTACAATATAACTAATAGTTACATTGTAGCTATTTTAGCATTTATATTTATTGTACAGGCAACTTTGTATTTATTTTAACTAGGTACAATAGCTATTAAATAGATATTTACTGTTTAATAGCTACCTAGTTAAAATAATTACAAAATTACCTGTAAAATAAATCCTAAACTAAGTTACTATTAAACCTAACACTACACTATCATTAAATAAATTAACTACAAGTACCTACAATTAAATACAATGAAATAAACTAAACTAAAGTACAAAAAAAACAAACACTAAATTACAAAAAATAAAAACAATTACAAGAATTTTAAACTAATTACACCTAATCTAAGCCCCCTAATAAAATAACAAAGCCCCCCAAAATAAAAAAATGCCCTACCCTATACTAAATTACAAAAGTAATCAGCTCTATTACCTTACCAGCCCTTAAAAGGGCCTTTTGCGGGGGCATGCCCCAAAGAAAACAGCTCTTTTGCCTGTAAAAAAAAAACACAATACCCCCCCCCACATTACAACCCACCACCCACATACCCCTACTCTAACCCAAACCCCCCTTAAATAAACCTAACACTACCCCCCTGAAGATCTCTCTACCGTGTCTTCACCCAGCGGGCCGAAGTCTTCATCCGATCGGGCAGAAGAGGACATCCAGACCGGCAGAAGTCTTCATCCAAGCGGGGCAAGAAGAGGTCTTCCATCCATCAGAAGTCTTGATCCAGGCGGCATCTTCTCTGTTCATCCATCGGGAGCGGAGCGGCAGCATCCTGAAGACATCCCACGCAGAGCATCCTCTTCTTTCTTGATCCGACGACTAGGTGACTGTACCTTTAAGTGACATCATCCAAGATGGCGTCCCTTGAATTCCGATTGGCTGATAGGATTCTATCAGCCAATCGGAATTAAGGTAGGAAAAATCTGATTGGCTGATTCAATCAGCCAATCAGATTCAAGTTCAATCCGATTGGCTGATGGAATCAGCCAATCAGATTGACCTCGCATTCTATTGGCTGTTCCGATCAGCCAATAGAATGCGAGCTCAATCTGATTGGCTGATTGGATCAGCCAATCGGATTGAACTTGAATCTGATTGGCTGATTGAATCAGCCAATCAGATTTTTCCTACCTTAATTCCGATTGGCTGATAGAATCCTATCAGCCAATCGGAATTCAAGGGACGCCATCTTGGATGACGTCACTTAAAGGTACAGTCACCTAGTCGTCGGATCAAGAAAGAAGAGGATGCTCTGCGTGGGATGTCTTCAGGATGCTGCCACTCCGCTCTGGATGGATGAACAGAGAAGATGCCGCCTGGATCAAGACTTCTGATGGATGGAAGACCTCTTCTTGCCCCGCTTGGATGAAGACTTCTGCCGGTCTGGATGTCCTCTTCTGCCCGATCGGATGAAGACTTCGGCCCGCTGGGTGAAGACACGGTAGAGAGATCTTCAGGGGGGTAGTGTTAGGTTTATTTAAGGGGGGTTTGGGTTAGAGTAGGGGTATGTGGGTGGTGGGTTGTAATGTGGGGGGGGGATTGTGTTTTTTTTTACAGGCAAAAGAGCTGTTTTCTTTGGGGCATGGCCCGCAAAAGGCCCTGTTCAGGGCTGGTAAGGTAATAGAGCTGATTACTTTTGTAATTTAGTATAGGGTAGGGCATTTTTTTATTTTGGGGGGCTTTGTTATTTTATTAGGGGGCTTAGATTAGGTGTAATTAGTTTAAAATTCTTGTAATTTTTTTTATTTTTTGTAATTTAGTGTTTGTTTTTTTTGTACTTTAGTTTAGTTTATTTCATTGTATTTAATTGTAGGTACTTGTAGTTAATTTATTTAATGATAGTGTAGTGTTAGGTTTAATAGTAACTTAGGTTAGGATTTATTTTACAGGTAATTTTGTAATTATTTTAACTAGGTAGCTATTAAACAGTAAATATCTATTTAATAGCTATTGTACCTAGTTAAAATAAATACAAAGTTGCCTGTAAAATAAATATAAATGCTAAAATAGCTACAATGTAACTATTAGTTATATTGTAGCTATATTAGGGTTTATTTTACAGGTAAGTATTTAGTTTTATATAGGATTAATTTATTTAGTTAATTTAATGACAGTGTAGTGTTAGGTGTAATTGTAACTTAGGTTAGGGTTTATTTTACAGGTAAATTTGTATTTATTTTAGCTAGGTAGTTATTAAATAGTTATTAACTATTTAATAGCTATTGTACCTAGTTAAAATAAATACAAAGTTGCCTGTAAAATAAATATAAATCCTAAAATAGCTACAATGTAACTATTAGTTATATTGTAGCTATATTAATAGCTAGTAGGGGGCTTAGATTAGGTGTAATTAGTTTAAAATTATTGTAATATTTTATTATTCTTGCTAATTTAGTGTTTGTTTGTTTTTTTGTACTTTTCTGATGGATGGAAGACCTCTTCTTGCCCCGCTTGGATGAAGACTTCTGCCGGTCTGGATGTCCTCTTCTGCCCCATCGGATGAAGACTTCGGCCCGGCTGGGTGAACACGACTCAAGGTAGGGAGATCTTCAGGGGGGTAGTGTTAGGTTTATTTAAGGGGGGTTTGGGTTAGAGTAGGGGTATGTGGGTGGTGGGTTGTAATGTGGGGGGGGGTATTGTGTTTTTTTTTACAGGGAAAAGAGCTGTTTTCTTTAGGGCATGCCCCGCGAAAGGCCCTGTTCAGGGCTGGTAAGGTAATAGAGCTGTTAACTTTTGTAATTTAGTATAGGGTAGGGCATTTTTTTTATTTTGGGGGGCTTTGTTATTTTATTAGGGGGCTTAGATTAGGTGTAATTAGTTTAAAATTCTTGTAATATTTTTTTATTTTTTGTAATTTAGTGGTTTTTTATTTTTTGTAATTTAGTGGGGGGGTTTTGTACTTTAGTTTATTTAATTGTAGATCATTGTAGGTACTTGTAGTTAATTTATTTAATGATAGTGTAGTGTTAGGTTTTATTGTAACTTAGGTTAGGATTTATTTTACAGGTAATTTTGTAATTATTTTAACTAGGTAGCTATTAATTAGTCAATAACTATTTAATAGCTATTGTACCTAGTTAAAATAAATACAAAGTTGCCTGTAAAATAAATATAAATGCTAAAATAGCTACAATGTAACTATTAGTTATATTGCAGCTATATTAGGGTTTATTTTACAGGTAAGTATTTAGTTTTAAATATGAGTCATTTATTTAATTAATTAAATGATAGTGTAGTGTTAGGTGTAATTGTAACTTAGGTTAGGATTTATTTTACAGGTAAATTTGTATTTATTTTAGCTAGGTAGTTATTAAATAGTTAATAACTATTTAATAACTATTGTACCTAGTTAAAATAAATACAAAGTTGCCTGTAAAATATAAATAAATCCTAAAATAGCTACAATGTAACTATTAGTTATATTGCAGCTATCTTAGGGTTTATTTTACAGGTAAGTCTTTAGTTTTAAATAGGATTCATTTATTTAACTATAGTAAACTTATTTCGTTTTATTTAAATTATATTTAAGTTAGGGGGTGTTAGTGTTAGGGTTAGACTTAGGTTTAGGGGTTAATAACCTTATTATAGTAGCGGCGACGTTGGGGGCGGGAGATTAGGGGTTAATAATTGTAGGTAGGTGGCGGCGATGTTAGGGAGGGCAGATTAGGGGTTAATAAAATGTATTATAGTGTTTGCGAGGCGGGAGTGCGGCGGTTTAGGGGTTAATACATTTATTATAGTTGCGGCGATTTGCGGTCGGCAGATTAGGGGTTAATACTTGTAGTTAGATTGCGGCGACGTTGGGGGGGGCAAATTAGGGGTTAATAACTATAATGTAGGGGTCGGCGGTGTTAGGGACAGCAGATTAGGGGTTAATAGCTATAATGTAGGCGGCGGCGATATCGGGTCGGCAGATTAGGGGTTAATACTTGTAGTTAGATTGCGGCGATGTTGGGGGGGGGCAGATTAGGGGTTAATAACTATAATGTAGGGGTCGGCGGTGTTAGGGACACCAGATTAGGGGTTAATAGCTATAATGTAGGCGGCGATATCGGGTCGGCAGATTAGGGGTTAATACTTGTAGTAAGATTGCGGCGACGTTGGGGGGGGGCAGATTAGGGGTTAATAACTATAATGTAGGGGTCGGCGGTGTTAGGGACAGCAGATTAGGGGTTAATAGCTATAATGTAGGCGGCGGCGATATCGGGTCGGCAGATTAGGGGTTAATACTTGTAGTTAGATTGCGGCGACGCTGGGGGGGCAGATTAGGGGTTAATAACTATAATGTAGGGGTCGGCGGTGTTAGGGACAGCAGATTAGGGGTTAATAGTTATAATGTAGGTGGCGGCGATATTCGGTCGGCAGATTAGGGGTTAATAAAATAATGCAGGTGTCAGCGATAGCGGGGGCGGCAGATTAGGGGTTAATAAGTGTTAGATTAGGGGTGTTTAGAGACTCGGGGTACATGTTAGGGTGTTAGGTGCAGACTTAGTGTTTCCCCATAGGAAACAATGGGGCTGCGGTGTTAGTTTTTTTTCAGCCGAAACTCCCATTGTTTCCTATGGGGAAATGCCGAATTTTACCGAGCTAATTCGGATTTATTCGGAGATACGGCAGCTATTTCGGATTCATTCGGTAGATTCGGAAGTATTTTAATTCGGAAATCCGAATCGATCCGAATCTCCGAATTTACCGAATTTACTGAATTTCCGAATTAATCCGAAACGAACCGCACATGTCTAGTAGTCAGTAGGGGTTTTTAGGCCAAATTAAAAAGCTTACACCCCAAATGTTCTTCATACCCAGCGGAGACTCGATCTCCAGAAAAAAAATTCCATTAAAATTTTCTAATTTACAGGGACATAAAAGTATTTTTTCCCTTTGCTTCAGCTTAACAGGATAATATATTTTTTTTGCAATATCATTTTTATTTGAGATTGAGACGATACATTATATAAATAACAATGTTGGTATAACATAAACAGTGACATAAATCTATATCAACGTATTAGCAGTAAAATGGTATAAGATGTCATTAGTGTACATCTGGTTTCACACGGGCATAGTGTAACATTTTAATAAACAATCATAATTATTATTATTATTATTAGACAGGTAACCCATGCATTCTCTACCAAATCTCTTTTCCTTTATGGGTGGACACATTTTTCAGAGTAAGGTAGGTGTTATCTATTTTCCCTAGAATAGAATCAAAATATAGACTGGAGAAAATGTATGCCAAATGTTAAAGGTAATGGTCACTCTTGGACTTCTGATATTATTGCAGAGTGGCTTGAGGCTAAAATAGGGATTATGCAACAAATGAAGTAGTATAAAAGGGGGAGTTTCTATGGGATGTATTTTCCTATGCTTACAATGTAAGCCTAATGGAGTACGGGGGGGGGGGGTGGATTGTGAATATACTTGGGAAAGAAAGTTAGCAAAACATTCAGCCAAGGCAAGAAAAAATCTCAATAAACCTTATATTGTCATACTACCAATTGTGCTTCCTAATTGTTATTTGTACCGTAGAAGATCATCTGCTTCTTGTCAGTGCCTCCCACCTTGTATTCTGTAGTAGAGCTATCCGCACTGTGAAATTGAATTAAACACCAATAAATTGGTGGGTGCTCGGAGGAGGAGCTATACCCTGACTAAAGAATATTAAAATGTAAAGTAAGGTTTCCCTCTTCCCGTTGGCACCTAACCATATGAAAGGCCGATGTAGGTGTAGAAGTGTGATGTAGCCATATCCTATCATAACGTCCCCATTTCTATTGATAGAAACCTTAACACCCAGGTACGGGCCCAATACCCAGGCATCAGGTAGAGTGATTATGTGAGTAGTCGGAGCATGGAGAAAAGACAGGGACCAGGATTTAACTTTAAGTTAGGTGTGGTATCAAGTAGGTTGCACATCTTCTATCCCTCAATCCTGTAGGACATCATTGAAATCAACTACATATGGTCAAGTAATGGAACAATGCTCTCTTCGGCATCTATATAGCACATTATACAACACTAGTTAATTAGGCGCAATGGTCTGTTAATGTGATGACATAGGTGACAGATAGTATTAGGTGAATAGTATAGAGGGTTTATGCATAATAGCATACATGCAAACATGTATTAATTTAGAGTCAGGATTTAGCCCTATCAACTATGGAATACACCAGATTAGCTAGTTTACAGGAAGCAATTGTAGTTAGATTACCCTTGTTAGGGGATTGAACTAATATCCTATAAGCCGATTTCGTAAATGTAGTAGTTGTACAGAACATTTAGTAAATGATCTAAGGGCTTGACTAATATATCATAGTAGGGGTCTAGTGAAGCCAATGACATCTGAGCTGTTGACATTTGACACTGAAATATAATTGCAGCTGAGCCATACTTTAAGATTTAAGACAATATAAGCAGCACAAAACAGAGAACAGTGACCAGACCATGGGAGCATCTTTTAACATGAAAATAGCTCCCAGCTGTAATCCTATGTAGACATGTTCAAAGTCAAACAATTGTATATGTATTTTATAGAACCAAATATTCTGCCTAACATATCGTGAGTTATGGCTAAACTGAAAAACAAAATGAAATCGTGAAACCAATAACCAAATGAGAAAATAATGTACTATACACTTAGGGGTCTAAGTACTGCATAATAAAAAGGCAGTTGAAATAAACAAGGGCTGCTTATAAAAACAATTTTTCAAGCTAACATAGACTGTACTTACTATATGCAGAATGAAGAGTAGGTCATGCATGTCTGACTTTAGAAGAATACAGTGTTCATGCTGATTTAGGTTTAGGATTCACCTAACTATGGGGAAAAATATATTTAGGCTAATATAATCTAAATATGGCTGACTTAGAAACACAGTACATCTAGTCTCACAGCAAAAGACAGAGGAGATAAGGTTATATGAGAAAACATGAGTATATAAAAAAAATCTACATTAAAGGGACAGTCTAGGCCAAAATAAACTTTCATGATTCAGATAGAGCATGTCATTTTAAACAATTTTCCAATTTACTTTTATCACCAATTTTGCTTTGTTCTCTTGGTATTCTTAGTTGAAAGCTTAACCTAGGAGGTTCATATGCTAATTTCTTAGACCTTGAAGGCCACCTCTTTTCAGAATGCATTTTAACATTTTTTCACCACTAGAGGGTATTAGTTCACGTATTTCATATAGATAACACTGTGCTTGTGCACGTGAAGTTATCTGGGAGCAGGCACTGATTGGCTAGACTGCAAGTCTGTCAAAAGAACTGAAATAAAGGGGCAATTTGCAGAGACTTAGATACAAGATAATCACAGAGGTTAAAAGTATATTATTATAACTGTGTTGGTTATGCAAAACTGGGGAATGTGTAATAAAAGGATTATCTATCTTTTAAAACAATAAAAATTCTGGTGTAGACTGTCCCTTTAAGTACAGCGTTGGCAAATATTAACGGCAAAAGAAAAGAACAAAACATGTAACATATAGTCAGTCTTTCACCTCCTTGTTAGGAAACCCTTTAGATCCGGCTATCGGCCTTAAAGCAATTTGGGGTATTGGAGGGTAAGGTAAGCTCTGCAGCTCAGTTCATGTCCCATTCTTCAAGCAGGGCATGGAGATATTGTCCATTATGGTAGGAGTAGTTAAACTATCCCTCTTCAGGTAATAGTAAGAGCGGGAGGAATATTGAAAGGGTGAGAGGCCTTAGAGTAAAAATGAAGCCATATGGTGGCCATGAAACAGTCTCTCCAGTCTGCCGTTAGGGCAAACGCCGACTCAATCCCAGGAGCAGTTGGGTCCAGAACCATCCCACCGTCACAAGGATTTTGGGGAATGTATGAATCTGCCTTTAGAGCGTGGGTGGAACGCTGGAGTGGGCCTCCATGTGACTCAGGTCGCGATGGTCTTAAATCACCGCTGCCGTGATCCGATAACTGTCAGTTTCTAGGGTTGCCGTCTTCTTCTGCATCGGTCTTGCGAGTGCTAGATCATGATCCTCCTCTCGTATCTCCCCGCACATATCTGCTCTGTTAACTGTTTCTAACCCTTCAGCCTCTACCGGGTTCAGCTGGTTAACATCGTTAGAAACTAGGTTCCACTCTAGGGTCACAGTTCCTTTTTTCTGTGAGGAGCTGATTAGAAAGGGAGTAATATCTTCCTGTCTATCCAGATCTATCGGGAGACCACTTTGATCATTTGGGGTAAGCAAATAGCCCATAGAATGCTTAGGGCTGGTGTATGTAAATTCAGTACCCCTTGTTGTCTCCTGCGGTATGGCGTGTTTATTGCGGGTGATCCGAGGTAGGGAGTCCAATTCTCTGAGGAGTGATTCCTCTAACTTCGCACAGAGTGTAATCAGTATAGTAGAAATATCTGCCATAGTGAGGATTCAACTGTAAGATCCCGGATCAACAATGACTCAGATGGCTATTTCTGTCGCGTTGATGTGGGTGAATCCAGTAATCTAGGCCTCCAAAACGGCCATGCGATCCCATCCAGGGGTAAAAAGTTAGAATGCTAGCAGATTACATGTTCTAGACTCCAACCCGGTATCAACAACCTATATTGCCATAGATATTTTATAGATGGGTCATAAGTATTGTTCAATTTTAGCCATTAATCTATAATAAAAAAAGCCCTGATAAGTCAGGAGCTCTCATGGTGCACGTCCTGCTGCCTTGGCTGTCGGTCCCGCCCCTTCTAAACAGGATAATATTAAAGTGACAGTAAAGTCAAAATTAAACTTTCATGATTCAGATAGGGCATGCAATTTTAATCAACTTTCCAATTTACTTTTATCTTCAAATTTGGTTTGTTCTTTTCCTATTCTTTGTCGAAAGCTAAACCTAGGTAGGCTCATATGCTAATTTCTAAGCCCTTGAAGGTCGCCTTTTATCTCAGTGCATTTTGACAGTTTTTCACAGCTAGACAGTGCTAGTTCATCTGTGCCATATAGATAACATTGTGCTCACTCCCACAGAGTTAATTATGAGTTAGCACTGATTGGCTAAAATACAAATCTGTAAAAAGAACTAAAATAAGGGGGCATTCTGCAGAGGCTTAGATACAAGATAATCACAGAGGTAAAAAGCATATTAATATAACTGTGGGAATGGGTAATAAAGGGAATATCTAGCTTTTTAAACAATAATAATTATGTAGTAGACTTTCCCTTTAAAGTGTAAACAGGCTTAGATCTGAGTTATGTTTTCCAATTACCTGTGACTTATGTTTTCTAATTTTGTGCGGGGGAGGGGGTAATCTATTGTTTTTTTTTCACCAGACAAACATTTCTTAAAGGGACACTCAAGTCAAAATTAAACTTCATGATTCAGATAGAGCATGCAATTTTCAACAACTTTCCAATTTACTTTGCTGTTATTGTCAGTATGTATTTCAAGTCATCACAATCCCAAAATGCTTCTGGCATTAAAGGGCCATAACAGCCAAAGGGCCAGATTATGAGGGGAACGCAAAATATCGCTTATGCAAGCGCGTTATTAGCTCTCCACTCAATAATACCAGAGCATGCAAAAGTGCACTGGTATTGCAAGTTGAGCGCAATGCAAACACGAGCTCGCGTTCGCATTGGTGGGAAGCTTTGCGCTCACAAGAGTGGGCTTCAATAAGCTCCGATGGGATCCTCATTCTCATGCTGTTAGACACGGCTAAGAACCTAGCGCAGCAAAGGGGGTAAGTCGCGCAGTGATGGGCAGCAAATTGTAAGTATAATGAATATATATATGTGCTTATATGTGTATATACAGAAATTAACACATAAATATATATCTATATAAGCATATAAATATATACAGTATTTACAGGGAACACACAGTCCCTATAGACAACTATTTAAAGACACTTTTTAGTTCTGTTTTATTTCTAACACATCACATCCCCTGACTTTAGCCCCTATAAACTGCTTTGTGCAGTCATTATTTAAGAAATTAAAGATGCTCATATTTTTTTTATCGCTGGAATCATACAGTTTATTTTGGGGGCAATTGCAGGACATTTTTAAAATTAACCAGAGCTTGCAGTAACATTAACCAGCCACTTGTAATGGTTATCTATCGAGCACCTGTAAACGGGCAGGCAATAAATTAGCGCTCCGCTTGTAATCTAGCCCAAAATGTTTATTTTATGATTCAGACAGAGCATGCAATTTTAAGCAATTTTCCAATTTACTTACATTATTACATTTTCTTTGTTTTCTTGTTATCATTTGGTAGAAAGCAGGAAGGTAAATCCAGGAGCGTGCACGTATCTACAGTGCTATATGGCTGCAGTTTTGCAACAATGTTATACATTAGCAGTAGCACTAGATGGCAGCACTATTTCCTGTCATGTAGTGCCCCAGATGTAGTGCCCCAGATAGTGCACACTACCTATATAGATATCGCTTCAACAAAGAATACCATGAGAACGAAGCAAATTTGATAATAGAAATAAATTGGATACATTTTATAAAATTGTATTCTCTATCTAAATAATGAAAGAAACCATTTGGGTTTCATGTCCCTTTAACACAGCTGAGGCTCAAAATTGTTATCTATCAAAAACGCACTAAATCTGCGTTGTTAATCTCTCAAATTTGTAATCTACAAAAATGAAATGTGCACAATTAACAACAAACAAAATGGTAGATTTGGGGGGTTAGTTATGAGATCACAAGTTAAAAGGACCCCTTTTATTACATTATCTATTTAGCCAATTTGTATTAGTATAAAAGTGCTTAGTATCATTTTTTAACTTTAGTTGATAGAACAGGAAATGTGTTTATCGTGATGTTGTCATCCAATATGGCATTGGGTAGATTAAACATGTTTTGCACAAGTACTAAACCAGTGGAGTACCTGGTAATAAGTTAAAAAGTGTTGTCCTGGGCTTATCAAGTCCTGACTGTTGAATATGATGAATGACCCTGTAAATGTGTTTTTAAGTATTAAGCATTTGGATTGTGATCAAGAAAACAGGAAAAGAAAACTGAAATGATAACGGAAAAAAAAATTGAATTTGAGTGGGATTTTTCCAGATATAAAAAAGTAGATCTGTTGTTAAACCAGTTTCTTCTGGCAGCTGTACATTTCCTACTGAGATCCCCTCTAACAAAATATTCTGTTTTCGTTGCCCTTTAGAGAAAACTACTAACAAGAAATAATGATCACATATCTTTTTCTAGACCTAATTGCCTGATATATGAGGCACACTTTCTCCAAGAGGGCTTGAATCTCTAAAGATCAGGTGACATCCTCTAAAGAGATCCACCCGCGCTACAAGATCCTACATGTGATTCCCTAAAGGGAACTTTTACCTTGCAGCTGTTTATCTCATTCCCTTCTGGTGCCTTTCTGTATTTCACTCCCTGCTGGTGAATTTTAGAGAATTAGGCACAAGTCCATTCTTTTTGTTTCTGTTCTACTTGCTGTCATACTGACATACGACTTAGATATCTTTTGGACTTAAAGGGACATGAAACTCAAATGTTTTCTTTCATGGTTTAGAAAAAGCATGCAATTTTAAACAATTTTCCAATTTACTTCTATTATCTAATTTGTTGAATTCTCTTGATGACAGCAATTACACACAGGATAACTATGTCAATCATTTGTTAAAAGGGATATCTAAATAGACTCAGTAGCTGCTGTTTGGTGGCTGCACATAGATGCCTTGTGTGATTGGCTCAATCTCAGCGGTCGCCAACCGGTGAAGATGTTGTTGGTCCGTGACACCATCAAGCAGGAATTAATCTCCACTGATGGTGTCGCCCCCGTCGCGCTGCAATTACCTACAGTGTCTGGCTGGACATCAGTGAAAACCGACAGAGTAGGAGTTAAATTACTATCTCCCTACGCACGTTGCGTAGAACTGCGCAACTTGTGTAGCTAGATTGTATTTTTAATTCCTCCTGCCCGGCGCACTGCTCAGAGGAAGATGCTTCCATTCTAAAGCCAACAGAGGTTGGTATAGTCTTGGCTTGAAATAGTGGAATTAAAGTATATAAAAAAAAGAAAATCTTAACAAATATATTTCTCTCTTATAATTCATTTATTTTCTTCCCTTTACCTATCTCTTTGTAATAGTTTTCCTAATTCCTTCAGATGGACTTACATCACTGTGTGTCTTCCTCCCCTCCATCTTAATTTTTTAAAATTAAATATTAATTATTTTTCATTCTAATCATTTTCCTGCACACAAAGCCATTCCACCTGAATTCCAGTAATTGCCATCCAGCAGATCAGCCATATCCCACCAGTATTATAAATATCAATCGTGGTTAGCTCACATCCTTATTGAGAGCTTTCTGATATAAACTTAATTTATGACTCCAATGTCGGTCCATGATCATAAGTAGTTTTGAATAATTCCTAACTGGGGAGGTAACTTGGAAGTCTTGTGGTCCTTTTAAACATTATTCTTTTTTTCCCACTTTCTGCCTCTCTGTTTTCAGCTCAAAAGTTGGCACTCACCCTTCATCTGTAATTTGGAAGTATTATCTCAGTTCTGTCATTCAGTTAGTTAATTCCAAAAAATAATTCTTAAAAATGTGTAAATATATACATAATGTAAACTTAGCTATGGTTATACTAGTTATGTACAGTATGTGTGTATGTATATATATATATATATATATATATATATATATATATATATATATATATATATATATATATATATATATATATATATATATATATATATATATATATATATATATATACAGGGAGTGCAGAATTATTAGGCAAGTTGTATTTTTGAGGATTAATTTTATTATTGAACAACAACCATGTTCTCAATGAACCCAAAAAACTCATTAATATCAAAGCTGAATAGTTTTGGAAGCAGTTTTTAGTTTGTTTTTAGTTATAGCTATTTTAGGGGGATATCTGTGTGTGCAGGTGACTATTACTGTGCATAATTATTAGGCAACTTAACAAAAAACAAATATATACCCATTTCAATTATTTATTTTTACCAGTGAAACCAATGTAACATCTCAACATTCACAAATATACATTTCTGACATTCAAAAACAAAACAAAAACAAATCAGTGACCAATATAGCCACCTTTCTTTGCAAGGACACTCAAAAGCCTGCCATCCATGGATTCTGTCAGTGTTTTGATCTGTTCACCATCAACATTGCGTGCAGCAGCAACCACAGCCTCCCAGACACTGTTCAGAGAGGTGTACTGTTTTCCCTCCTTGTAAATCTCACATTTGATGATGGACCACAGGTTCTCAATGGGGTTCAGATCAGGTGAACAAGGAGGCCATGTCATTAGATTTTCTTCTTTTATACCCTTTCTTGCCAGCCACGCTGTGGAGTACTTGGACGCGTGTGATGGAGCATTGTCCTGCATGAAAATCATGTTTTTCTTGAAGGATGCAGACTTCTTCCTGTACCACTGCTTGAAGAAGGTGTCTTCCAGAAACTGGCAGTAGGACTGGGAGTTGAGCTTGACTCCATCCTCAACCCGAAAAGGCCCCACAAGCTCATCTTTGATGATACCAGCCCAAACCAGTACTCCACCTCCACCTTGCTGGCGTCTGAGTCGGACTGGAGCTCTCTGCCCTTTACCAATCCAGCCACGGGCCCATCCATCTGGCCCATCAAGACTCACTCTCATTTCATCAGTCCATAAAACCTTAGAAAAATCAGTATTGAGATATTTCTTGGCCCAGTCTTGACGTTTCAGCTTGTGTGTCTTGTTCAGTGGTGGTCGTCTTTCAGCCTTTCTTACCTTGGCCATGTCTCTGAGTATTGCACACCTTGTGCTTTTGGGCACTCCAGTGATGTTGCAGCTCTGAAATATGGCCAAACTGGTGGCAAGTGGCATCTTGGCAGCTGCACGCTTGACTTTTCTCAGTTCATGGGCAGTTATTTTGCACCTTGGTTTTTCCACACGCTTCTTGCGGCCCTGTTGACTATTTTGAATGAAACGCTTGATTGTTCGATGATCACGCTTCAGAAGCTTTGCAATTTTAAGAGTGCTGCATCCCTCTGCAAGATATCTCACTATTTTTTACTTTTCTGAGCCTGTCAAGTCCTTCTTTTGACCCATTTTGCCAAAGGAAAGGAAGTTGCCTAATAATTATGCACACCTGATATAGGGTGTTGATGTCATTAGACCACACCCCTTCTCATTACAGAGATGCACATCACCTAATATGCTTAATTGGTAGTAGGCTTTCGAGCCTATACAGCTTGGAGTAAGACAACATGCATAAAGAGGATGATGTGGTCAAAATATTCATTTGCCTAATAATTCTGCACTCCCTGTATATATGTATATGTATATATAAATATATATACACACACACACACATTATATAGGTTTGTACCTGTTTAAAAAATTCATGTTAGTGGTCCACAGATTCAAAATTGTGAGTTTAGTGGTCCCTGAGGTCCGAAAGGTTTGTGGCTCCTTCTCTATCTGAATAATGAAAGAAAAACATTGGGTTTCCTGTCCCTTTAATAACAAGAAAAACAGATAAAAAAAAGAAAAGGATGTAACACAACAAGAGGTAATCTAACAAGACTTTCTTTATTTCAGCATTTGATTTAATTACCATGGCATATACTCGTACATACATACATAAGTCACCAACACCTAAGGCCCACTTACTTTCTATCACTTATAAAATCGTGACTCAACTTCTGCCAGGGCAACTGCAACCTAGTGTGAAAAGAAGGGAAAGGAATTTAGGGACAATTGATTGATGGAATACATTTAGAGAAATATCATTTTCAGGTTTATGATACAATCAAACTTTATGCTCTCAAGATAAGATATAAAGAAGACAGAGTCACAGTAATAATTCTTCTTTGCTTAGATTGTAACAGTAGTCAGGAGAATATTCATTATAAATATATATACACATATATATATTTAGTTCAATCTGGGAATAGAACATTATTTTTTTATTTTTTTACAAGAATTTGTTTAGTGGTTTATTCGATAATTATTTACAAAGTTTTTGTTTTAGTTTACGTGAAAAACGTTTGCTTTTCACCTTCAAGCGATAACAATGTATACTACCTTTATTCATTGCCAATTACTTTAATAGTAATTTATTATATCTCTTTTCCTATACAAGAGCAAGAAGAAGGTTTGGGACATGTTCCTCTCTAAAAATTCACATTGTGGTTCAGCACAAAGTGCAATTGATTCTAAGATGCTGCCTATATGTTTTATTTAAAGGCGTAATACGTTTCTATTTTTATTTTGTTCACATGCTGAGCTACTCTCTTTCTTCCTTCTTTCTACCCTAGTATCCCCAACACAACCAAGAAGAACACCTATTATCTACTAAATACTATACCTCTTGTGTTCTGGTTATATGGTTATTCCTTCCCTACATAAACCATTTAAAGTGCAGTCTACATTTTAACCTGAAGGTCTTAATTATATTAACAATGTGCTGGAGCAATTTAACGTTACTGGGAAGAAATGTTATATAATATTATTAATTTGTTTAAAATTCAGATGCCACTAGACCCAGTAATCTTTCTATTCAACCACCCACCTCACTTTCTATGTAAATTACAAAATAGGTTTTGCCAATTCCTCATTAATAGTGTGAAACAATTAATTCCTAGACTCTGGAAGAATATAGAGGTTCCCACTGTTCAAAATTGGCTTTGTCAAGCAAACACTACTTTAGCTTTAGAAAGATATCATTATAATACATCAGATCAATTAAATTCCTATCAATCATGTGTGTAAATTTTATATTAATTCTCAGAAAGCTGATAATTTAAGGTTATAAGAATGAGCTTCATGGTTATACTTTAGAGTGGGTAGGGGGTGGATATAGCATATTGTAGCATGGGGTTGCTTCTCCCTATCAAGTGCGTGATTGCAAACAGGTATGGCTCCAAATTAGAATTAGTGTTTTTTCCTTTACATGCATCATTAAAAAGTATGTCTTTATATTGGTGTCCTGTTTGTAATCTAATATAATTTCTTGGACTGACCCTTAAGATAAGACAACATAATGGTTGAGATGTCCATCCTCAGAAGCTTGCTTGACTTCAAAGACTAAAAAATAACCATCTACATTTTTAGTTTCACTTTCCTTTGGGTTACATTTTATTTTTTTGATGATTACAGGGTAAACTATGTTCTTGTTTTACATACAAAGAGTGAAGCGCTCTACCAGGAACGAACAACAGCTCATCAGCTAGTTCTATGGCGATTTACCACCCGGAAGCAGCCTCTTTTAGACCAGTGTGCTTTTCACAAAGGAAAACTTTCCTTAAAGGGACATGAAACCCAAAATTTTTATTTCATGATTCTGATAGAGAATACAATTTTAAACAACTTTCCAATTTACTTGTATTATTTAATTTGCTTTTTTCTCTTGTTATCCTTTGCTGAAATGTTTATCTAGGAAAGTTCATGAGCAGCAAATAATCTAGGTTCTAGTTGCTGATTGGTGGATGCATATATATACCGATTGTCATTGGCTCACGCACGTGTTCAGTCAGCAACCAGAAGTGCATTGCTGCTCATTGAACAAAGCATATCAGGAGAACGAAGAAAAATTGTTAATAGGAGTAAATTAGAAAGTTGCTTAAAATTTCCTGCTCTATCCCTTTAAGTATATCAGTCTGATCCCTCCAAGTAAGGTCAGTCCAGCCCCGAAATACCAGGCAATTCACCTCTGAACAAGGAACATGACAACCCCAGAAGATCGTTTTGGCCTCCTATGGGCCTCGTCAGTGAGGTGCAGTCACATTCCTCTAAGCACACTGGGCAAGGAGTCCACGTCTGGTTTCCCCCATCACCCATAGGGAGACTTCCCCAGGATCATTTTAATTTGCATACGAAGAGAGAAGCTCTTTACCAGGAATGAACAACAGCTCATCAGCTAGTTCTATGGCGATTTACCACCCGGAAGCAGCCTCTTTTAGACAGGTGTGCTTTTCACAAAGGAAAACTTTCCTTAAGTATATCAGTCTGATCCCGCCAAGTAATGTCAGTCCAGCCCCGAAACACCAGGCAATTCTCCTCTGAACAAGGAACATGACAACCCCAGACGATCATTTTGGCCTCCTATGGGCCTCGTCAGTGAGGTGCAGCCACATTTCTCTAAGCACACTCGCCATAGAACTAGCTGATGAGCTGTTGTTCGTTCCTGGTAGAGCGCTTCTCTCTTTGTATGTTCTTGTTTCACTTCACATGTATTTCATAGTGAAAGAATTTAAATATCATCAAATGTGGACATTGAGTTTTTTTTATTTGTACATGTGCTGGAGGAAAACTGTATTTGTTGTCCCTATAAAAACAGCCTGAATTATCTGTCCTATATATTGAGCACCTGTAGAGTTATAAATCACTTAAATAATCGCTTGCTATTAGTCTGAAATAAACATGATTTGTATATGAAAAACAATTATATTTATAAGGCCCCTCTCAAATATTAACTATTCCATGACTCTTGACTTTCTTTTTGAATAATATGCTGACTTTAAATTTCACACGATATCAAGGACTAGATTACAAGTGGAGCACTAATTTATTGTGCGCCTGTAAACGGGCAAATGCGCCATTACAAGTAGCTGGTTATTGGTTCCGTGACCTTGCGGTAGCAATTAGAGCTCAAAAATGAGGTTGCGTTCACATTGTGCTGAACTTGTAATACCAGCGCACGCTAATGTGTTACTCAGTTGAGTGCAAATATCGCTTTCGCAGAAGCGATAGTTTGCGCTCAACTTGTAATCTATCCCCAAATGTTAAACATATATACATGTCATGCATACTCAGTGCAATGTTATAGCCCCAATGCTAAAACATTTGTTTTAAAATCTTATCTATAGATAACCTATCTCTGTTTACATATTTATCACCAATCTCATAGTCACAAAGGTTTTCCAATGGTTAAAGAAAGGCACACAGATTGATAATGCATTTGGTCATAATTATAATCAGGAGAGGTACACGCCAAGGGATCCTGGACATTTATACATTTAAATATCTTAAAGCAGCAATGACACACATGATAACTATGTTAATCACTTCATATACTTATATAAGCTTTTCTTCTGGGACTCACAATCAGTCCCCTTCTCCCCATCTATTTACACATGCACCTGATGAGGAGTTAAAGTAGTGTAGGGTTAATTAGAGCATGCCATTTTTTTACTTTTATGCTCTTTAATTGCTAAAGGTATTGTTCCTTTTAGATTTAAAACGAATCTCTATCTGCTTTATCCAGTGAGCCCAGTAACAAGAATAAGTACATTGTAGAAGCATGACATCATATTGCTGGGGAATTTCACTCTGGGATACTATTCTTTATGAGAGGTGTGTAGGTTACTCAGGGCTAGATTACAAGTCCCGTGCTAACTTTTGTGTGCAATCGATATATTTTTTCTGCTTTTTTGGTGTGACGGAAAGAGTGCTCGTATTACAAGTTGAAAGTAAGCGCTAACACGAGAGTGTAATCAAATTTAACGCGCATAGAGTTAGCGCGACTGAAGACCTTGCGTAAAGGGTTAGAGATAAAATAAAAGTTGCACCAAACATCACATAAATACATTAAATATACTGTTACACTCATATAAACACTATCTGATGAAAAATATTTATATAAATATTAACAAAAATATGAACAAAAAATATTTATAAGGGTTCATAGGTATATATATATATATATATATATATATATATATATATATATATATATATATATACTGTAGCCCATCTGCAGCTCTTTTTGATCTGTTGCCATTTTTTGCTTTTAACGCTGTCACTTAACTGCTGAATAAGCTTCTCCTGGATTTTTCTGTTTTTCTTCCCATATATATATATATATATATATATATATATATATATATATATATATATATATATATATATATATATATATATATTGAAGAAATGACACTTTGCTACAATGTAAAGTAGTAAGTGTACAGCCTGTATAACAGTGTAAATTTGCTGTCCCCTCAAAATAACTCAACACACAGTCATTAATGCCTGTCACGAATACCACAGGATTTAGCTGCTAAGGGGTTAATTCTGTTTAGCCAGTGAGCTAACAAACATTTGTTTTTTTTTCAAAAAAAGAACTGTGTCCTGGGTTTGTTTGTGTTTACTTTGAAGTGCCAGGAGACTCATAAATACTTTGTAGTATAAACAGAAGAGGCCATTATGGCTCAAACTGTCAGCAGAGGGCATGACACAAAACAGTGCTTCTTTCCCATATCCTGATGAGGTCAATAAAAGGACATTGGTACAATGTATATATGTGTTTAAAACATGTTATGACATTAAATGAAGGGAAAAATGGCAACCATGTCATATTTGGTATCAAATTGATTCTCGCAATGTAAATAAGAGATTGCCCTTTTGTCTAGATGAAAATGGATGTATCTAGCGGAAATTATAATGGGTTCTATAATTTTAGGCAAAGTCTTAGAGTTTATTGAAGGTCATAAAAGATAGGGGGGTTTGAACCCCTGCCCAGGGGGGTGTGGTCAGGCAACTTGATTTCTGGAAAATATGTATAAGAATCTTGTATTTTAACAATTAAATTGTCATTCTTACAAGGGGAGCTGTTCTACAGAGTAAGGACCCATCGCTTCATGCCAGTCCCTAGGCACAGATATTGAGACTAGTAAAGGATTCAATCTGTTTTTCTCCTTTTTTATTTTGAAAACTGTTTGCTGTGTGTAATTTTATTTGTAACAACTTTTTTTATTAATAATGCATTGTGCATAATATTTTTGGCATAATAAATAATTAATTTATTAAGTTTTGGCCTTTGTCTAATAATTGAACCACGTTACTGAAATGACTGGAGTATTAGAACTGTATATTTTAGGTTATTTTCTGCTAAATTGTATTCTGAGAGTTAATGTGTAAGTCTGTGTTTTTTCTTAGGATTTTCCCTTTAATAAATCATACGTGGTGGCAGCATAGTTAGTTTAGTGTGGGTGGCATTAAAGGGGAGTTTTGGGCATTTATTTTAATTCTAGTACAGACTAGAGAGTGTTGTTAACCCTTGCACCCACTGAACTAAATCACAAGCTTGCCTGGTATGGCTAAATTATGATATATTAGTGACAGTAGAAGGGGTCTGATAACCCTTTTTCTGCCAAACAAGTGACTGGCGCAGGGTTGGTTAACCTTGGTCGTCACAATGTCTAAACCATTGGCACTAAAAGTGAGTACACCCCTAAGTGGAAATGTCCAAATTGGGCCCAAAGTGTCAATAGTTTGTGTAGCCACCATTATTTTCCAGCACTGCCTTAACCCTCTTGAGCATGGAGTTCACCAGAGCTTCACAGGTTGCCACTGGAGTCCTCTTTCACTCCTCCATTACAACATCACAGAGCCGGTGGATGTTAGAGACCTTGCACTCCCTCACCTTCCGTTTGAGGATGCCCCATAGATGCTCAATAGGGTTTAAGTCTAGAGACATGCTTGGCCAGTCCATCACCTTTACCCTCAGTTCTTTAGCAAGGTAGTGGTCATCTTGGAGGTGTGTTAGGGGTCGTTATCATGTTGGAATACTGCCCTGCGGCCCAGTCTACGAAGGGAGAGGATCATGCTCTGCTTCAGTATGTCACAGTACATGTTGGCATTCATGGTTCCCTTAATAAACTGTAGCTCCCCAGTGCTGGCAGCACTCATGCAGACCCAGACCATGACACTCCTACCACCATGCTTGACTGTAGGCAAGATACACTTGTCTTTGTACTCCTCACCTGGTTGGCGCCACTCATGCTTGACACCATCTGAACCAAATAAGTTTATCTTGGTTTCATCGGACCACAGGATCCATGTCCATGTTCCAGTAATCCATGTCCATAGTCTGCTTGTCTTCAGCAAACTGTTTACAGGCTTTCTTGTGCATCATCTTTAGAAGAGGCTTCCTTCTGGGACGACAGTCATGCAGAACAATTTGATGCAGTGTGTGGCGTATGGTCTGAGCACTAACAGGCTGACCCCCACCCCTTCAACCTCTGCAGCAATGCTAGCAGCACTCATACGTCTATTTCCCAAAGACAACCTCTGGATATGATGCTGAGCACGTGCACTCAACTTCTTTGGTCGACCATGGCTAGGCCTGTTCTGAGTGGAACTTGTCCTGTGAAACCGCTGTTTGATCTTGCCCACCGTGCTGCAGCTCAGTTTCAGGGTCTTGGCAATCTTCTTATAGCCTAGGCCATCTTTATGTAGAGCAACAATTCTTTCTTTCAGATCCTCAGAGAGTTCTTTACCATGAGGTGCCATTTTGAACTTCCTGTGACCAGTATGAGAGAGTGTGAGAGCGAAAACACCAAATTTAAAACACCTGCTCCCCATTCACACCTGAGACCTTGTAACATTAAAGAGTCACATGACACCAGGGAGGGAACATGGCTAATTGGGCCCAATTTGGACATTTCCACTTAGGGGTGTACTCACTTTTTGTTGCCAATGGTTTAGACATTAATGGCTGTGTGTTGAGTTATTTTGAGGGGACAGCAAATTTACACTGTTAGACAGGCTGAAGACTCATTACTTTACATTGTAGCAAAGTGTCATTTCTTCAGCGTTGTCACATGAAAAGATATAATAATACATTTACAAAAATGTGAACGTGTACTCACTTTTGTGAGATACTGTGTGTATATATATATATATATATATATATATATGTCTAAATAATAGTTCCATAATAATATTTAATGTTTTTTTTCTTTGTATTTACTGTAAATATTTAACATTCCAATGTTCTTCACATACAGGAATATGTTATTTTTATTGTAAATACATATTTTTTTATATATATATATATATATATATATATATATATATATATATATATATATATATATATATATATATATATATATATATATATATACCTATACTTGTATATCTATTCCTATATATATATTCTATGGATTTATTTATTTTTACAGTATCTATAATAATTTTTAACAATTATTATTATTTTTTTTATATTTTTTATTTAATATATTAACAACGAGCCTTAAGATATCTAAGTTTCCATGTGCACTAACCCAGAAAGCATGTTGCACATATTTTACATTCCTATGTTCTTCACATAGACAAAAATGTAATTTGTATTATTAAATATATTTATATATATATCTAATAATGTTAATGTAAAACATATATCTATACCTATATCTATACCTATATATCTATAGGAATAGTTATACAGGTATAGGTATATGTATGTATATGTGTATATATATATATATATATATATATATATATATATATATATATATATATAAGGACAAAAGTAGATGCACTCTCAGGTCTTCCACAATTTACTTTATTGTAACGTTTTCGGGGTTCACAACCCCTTCATCAGCATAAAACAACAAGCCAAACTCAAACAATTTATAGTGCTTTAACAAATCACTCACCACTCAGGTGTTCCTCCAAAGTGCGCCAAACATCGAGTGTGGAACGCATCTTGCGTTCCACTGTGCTACAGCCTACCGGAAGTGCTACAATCCCACTTCCGGTATCGCGGCTATATGTTAATTAAGTGTAAAATTTTACAATTCCACATCTATAGAATCAACTTAGTGTGTATAAAATCAACAAGTGACAAAGACTTAGAACTACTTATAGAAGTTATTGGAATGTTCAATTAGATGGCCAAAAGTGCTGTTACCGGTCAGCTATTCTTAGTGCTAATGTGTACATACATCACCATGGTTACTGTAGGCATGGTGATAGTAAACAAACACTGATCATATCACCATACTACGGTCTAATATAACGTGCAACCCATTGACAACTTGTATGGTGACACAGTGTGTTAGCTATATTTAATCACACTGGAGTGTTATTTAAAATAATATTATATGTGTGCAAAAATATACAAAAATTAATATATAAAAATTAATAAAAATTAATACATGAACAAAAATTGTGGTTTTTTTGCTGTACTTGTTATCACATGTTGTAATCTTAAATGACTTTAAATGGCTTATAAATAACTAGTAAAAAATAAATTTGGCACTTTGTCCTAATTGTGTGTCTACAATCTCCTCTTATGGGAACTAATAATATAATGAAAATAATATTAAATTAGTTTACCCCACATAAATGTTGTATATGTATATCCAGGCAGTTATATACTACATTTATAGTTATATACTACGGCGCCCGCTAAGGATCTGATCCCTGTTTAGAAATAAGATGTCTAGCAAATTAGCTGGCTTCTATGGAAAAGAATGTATGTGTGTCCATCTGCAATCCCTTATAGAGCTCTAAAGGTTGAAGTATGAGTATAGACATTATATACATTCACGTTAAGCATGTTTGTAGATTAAATACAACTAGATCGCTAAGTATAGACACTTAAAGATTGTCCATCCTGTTCCTTGCTTGATTTTAGTGGTGATTCAATGGCTTCCTCCTCCAAGGTTAAAGGTGCATGGGTAGGTAATTATACCTCAGGGCCCAGGCTTCCACTACCCCGTTGAGGGCAATTACCCCCATTAGGGAGTGTCGTAAGCAACCGGACAACAAACCTCATTTGAGCAATGTGGCCGGAAGCTAAACGTAGCCACAATGACCCTGGGTTATACCCCAGGTATGTAGCACTGCCTTGTAGGGTCAAACCAGATTTTTGAAATCTGGGGTAGTGTTTAGTCCACCTGGATGGATAGTTCCCAGTTTGTAAATCCACTGGGCTTCCCGTTTGAGCAGTACCTTGCTCCTGTCTCCTCCCCGGTCCAATGGGGGGATGTGATTGGACCGGGGAGGAGACAGGAGCAAGGTACTGCTCAAACGGGAAGCCCAGTGGATTTACAAACTGGGAACTATCCATCCAGGTGGACTAAACACTACCCCAGATTTCAAAAATCTGGTTTGACCCTACAAGGCAGTGCTACATACCTGGGGTATAACCCAGGGTCATTGTGGCTACGTTTAGCTTCCGGCCACATTGCTCAAATGAGGTTTGTTGTCCGGTTGCTTACGACACTCCCTAATGGGGGTAATTGCCCTCAACGGGGTAGTGGAAGCCTGGGCCCTGAGGTATAATTACCTACCCATGCACCTTTAACCTTGGAGGAGGAAGCCATTGAATCACCACTAAAATCAAGCAAGGAACAGGATGGACAATCTTTAAGTGTCTATACTTAGCGATCTAGTTGTATTTAATCTACAAACATGCTTAACGTGAATGTATATAATGTCTATACTCATACTTCAACCTTTAGAGCTCTATAAGGGATTGCAGATGGACACACATACATTCTTTTCCATAGAAGCCAGCTAATTTGCTAGACATCTTATTTCTAAACAGGGATCAGATCCTTAGCGGGCGCCGTAGTATATAACTATAAATGTAGTATATAACTGCCTGGATATACATATACAACATTTATGTGGGGTAAACTAATTTAATATTATTTTCATTATATTATTAGTTCCCATAAGAGGAGATTGTAGACACACAATTAGGACAAAGTGCCAAATTTATTTTTTACTAGTTATTTATAAGCCATTTAAAGTCATTTAAGATTACAACATGTGATAACAAGTACAGCAAAAAAACCACAATTTTTGTTCATGTATTAATTTTTATTAATTTTTATATATTAATTTTTGTATATTTTTGCACACATATAATATTATTATAAATAACACTCCAGTGTGATTAAATATAGCTAACACACTGTGTCACCATACAAGTTGTCAATGGGTTGCACGTTATATTAGACCGTAGTATGGTGATATGATCAGTGTTTGTTTACTATCACCATGCCTACAGTAACCATGGTGATGTATGTACACATTAGCACTAAGAATAGCTGACCGGTAACAGCACTTTTGGCCATCTAATTGAACATTCCAATAACTTCTATAAGTAGTTCTAAGTCTTTGTCACTTGTTGATTTTATACACACTAAGTTGATTCTATAGATGTGGAATTGTAAAATTTTACACTTAATTAACATATAGCCGCGATACCGGAAGTGGGATTGTAGCACTTCCGGTAGGCTGTAGCACAGTGGAACGCAAGATGCGTTCCACACTCGATGTTTGGCGCACTTTGGAGGAACACCTGAGTGGTGAGTGATTTGTTAAAGCACTATAAATTGTTTGAGTTTGGCTTGTTGTTTTATGCTGATGAAGGGGTTGTGAACCCCGAAAACGTTACAATAAAGTAAATTGTGGAAGACCTGAGAGTGCATCTACTTTTGTCCTTATATGCTATTTATATTTGCACCCAGGCTGTTGCCTCTTGGTGGGTTGACCTGGAAAACTGCTTGGATATATATATATATATATATATATATATATATATGTCACAAAGAGGGACCCATGATTCAGGGACGGATGCCTCTGAATCAGAAAATAGAGGAATGAATAGAACACAAAATTCAAATTTTCAAAAGGGAGATATAGAAGATGGGGGAGGAGGAGAGGGGGCAGAAAGAGGAAAAGACAGAACAAATATAACCTTAGAAGAGAGGAGATACCCCACGAGACAACAAGGAGGGATAAAAACCTATCAGATGCAGGGCAAGTTTTCAAACAGGGGGAGATCCAGGAGGAGGTTTCACAGGGGATACTAGGTAAACATGCAGATGAAGTTTGTCACATTGTCAAATGAATAAAATAAATACGTTTGAGGTTATTAAGCACCTCTATCTATTTGGCAGAAAATTGGTTCTCTCTCAGATAATGGGCAAATCTCTAGATGAAAGTAAAGAAATGAATAAGGAAGATAAAGAAACATTGGACGTTTTGGAGACACTTTTAAGGGAGGGAATAGAACAAGATCCCGAAAGTAAGATATCTCAGACAATCAATTCTCCTTTTAAACTAAAGTCTTCCTTTATGCCAATATTGTCCCAGGTACCGGTGGTCAATCTGTTTGTCAAAGCAATTGAGAAAGAAATAGAAACTTTACAGATTTACACTGTTAATTGAAAGAAGGGCCCTTAATGAGCTCTCAAGGGCCACAAACCTGATAATTAAGCCAGTGGACAAGGGTGGAAACCTAGTGTTGTTAGATGAAACATATTATATCATGGAAGTGATACGCCAGTTAAGGATGAGCGACCAATATGAAAAATTGACAGGTAATCCTCTAACCAAAATTCAGAATTAACTATTCAAGATTCTGAATAAAGCTAGGAGAGAAGGGTTAATATCTAACCAAGAATTTGTCTATGTGTATCCTAAATTTCCTGTTTTACCAGTTTTTTATGTAATCCCGAAATTACACAAAAACATGAAAACTCCCCCTGGAAGACCCATTGTCTCGGGTATATTGAGTGCCACGGAAAAATAGGTCAACATGTGGACTTTATATTACACCCCTTTCTGTCCCCCCTCCCCTCTTATATCAAGGATACCACAGATATGCTAAAAAAACTAGATGGAATAAGAGTTTCATCTTAGCAACCCTAGACGTTGAAAGTATATATTCCTCGATTCCCCAAGAGGTAGGCATTGAAGCGATAAAGTCCTTTTTAGATACCAGAGACAGAAAGCTTGATAAACACACTGACTTTGTAATCCTACTATTGAAATTTATTCTTGAAAATAAAAATTTTTCTTTTGACAATAAAATATATAGGCAGATCAGAGGTACTGCTATGGGGGCGGTTTGCACCCCAACTTATGCATGTCTCCATTTAGGAGCATAGGAAATGTGTGATGTATATGAGGCACATAGCAGCATTTTCGATCAGCGTGTTTTGTTGTGGGTCAGATATGTTGACAACATCCTGGTACTCTGGGATGGTCCAGAAGAAGTACTAAGAAAGTTTGTCTCTGACCTCAACAATAACAAAAGAAATATTTTTCTGACTTTAGAAACAAGCCTAACAGATTTGCCATTTTTAGATATAAGAATCAGGAAGGAGGGAGGGGTGATTATGACTGAAAACTATAGAAAACAAACAGCAACAAACAGTATTCTGGAGGCCTCAAGTTCACTGTTCCGATCAGCCAATAGAATGCGATCTCAATCTGATTGGCTGATTCAATCAGCCAATCAGATTTTTCCTACCTTAATTCCAATTGGCTGATAGAATCCTATCAGCCAATTGGAATTGAAGGGACTCCATCTTGGATGACGTCCCTTTAAGGAGCCTTCATTCGTCGTTAGTCCGTCGGGGAAGAAGGATGTTTCGCATCGGCGGGATGAAGATGGATCCTGAAGAAAGAAGATTGAAGACCCCGCTTGGAAGATGACATCGCCCGGATGGAAGACTTCTTCAGCGCCGCTTGGAAGATGACCGCCCAGATGGAAGACTTCTTCAGCGCCGCTTGGAGGATCACTTCATCGGATGGAAGACTTCTTCAGCGCCCCTTGGAGGATCACTTCTGCTGCTCCGGATCTCCTCTTCGGTTCCATCGGTGGCTCGGCTGAGTGAAGACGACTCAAGGTAGGATGATCTTCAGGGGGGTAGTGTAAGGTTTATTTAAGGGGGGTTTGGGTTAGATTAGGGGTATGTGGGTGGTGGGTTTTAACGTTGGGGGGGTTGTATTTTTCTTTTACAGGCAAAAGAGCAGTTTTCTTTGGGGCATATATAGATTATATAAATATGTATTTACAATAACAAGTACATTGTTCTGTAAGTGAAGAACATTGGAATGTGAACTACTCATAACTCTCGTGGGGTTAGCACGTGAGCGATAGGTGTTAGTTTTTTTTAATGCTTAACTTGTTCACAATATTTCGTTAGCGGGCGTTGGGTTTCGCTCACATGCAAACTTTTTACTTTCAATTTGTGATATGCGTGCTACCCAACGTGTGCAAAAAGCGAAGTTTACCCTTGAGCGTGATTGTTATGTAATCTAGCCTTTTATTAGGTTTAATTTACTGTTTTGTTTCTGTACTGAAAATTATGATTTGTTGTGTGATATGGAAAATCTATTGATTTTACATCATTTTTGTTAAGATTTTGATATACTTAATAAACAGGGTAAATAGAAACCAATAATAATAATTATTTATTTAAATCTGCAGTTTAAAAAAATGTGCCCAGGCAGTTAAAATGTTAGGTTGCAATACTGGAAGCTGAGCGAACTCACTTTACTGGCTGTGGATGTAACAGAGGAAGATGCAGAGTCGACTTTCTAAGAACCCTGACAGTTACTCTGAAACAAACTCCTGTCAATAAAGTTTTGGAGGAGAACAGTGATCTGCATTTTTTTTCTCACTTATAAGTAATACAAAGTAGATATAACCTGCTATTTTTATTTTTATTAAGGATTTTATTACACTTTAATATTTGTTGGCATTCTGTTATTATGTGTGCAAATGTGCTTCTAATTGTTTGTTCAGTGCTGTCTTAGGTCTTTTGAAGGCACTAGATCGCAGTTTAGCTCTATAATCTATATAACAGCATATAAGAAGTTACAGTTCTGTTTATTTCCATACCAGTAGCTTTATTAAAGGTATTAGTAATTATTTATATTTGGGGTTTACATTTACTGAAGGTGTTTGCCAATAAACTACCAGCCACATATACCTGACTGTAGATTGTGTTTTATGGTTTGGGTGTCTTTCTTGTGAGATGTTGCGTTGTCACAATAGATGCTCTTCTCTGTCCATAATCTAGTGTACAAATGTTTTTGCTGTAATACTCTAAATGAGTCATGCTCAGTATTTAATACTAAAAATCTCATCAAAATGGGCTCTAATGTGAAGCATATTCCTTCTCTGTATACTTTAGATTAGTGCAAGGTCCAGGATTGCCCTTTTTTCTATTCTATAGAGATAATATCTAACAACTGTTTCCATTATACTGGTATGACTTTGGTTCTAGCAGAACTAGATATGTTTTCTTCATATATATCCTGTTGAGAAATCTTTATTTTACTATAGTTGATGTTTCTAATAGGATTAGTTATTTAGTTTGTTTGCACAATAATTTCTTACCTGTGTATACAAAATCTGTAAAAATATTGTATATGGGAATGATGCAGTTTCATCTTTTTCTTTGTATTATGTTTGGAAACGTTAATAAAAAAAAAAAAAATTAAAAAAAGGGGAGTGGAACGGTGGACATAAATGTGGTCCTTCTTTCAAGCTGTAAATACATTTATTAAACGGTGACAAGTATTCATGATAAAACTTGGAACATTATAGTTGTAAAAGAAGGAAACATAATAAAGTTATGGAGTAGGAAAAAAAAAACTTAAATGGAAGATAATATGGCAATACAAATAGTGACACTCTGGACAAGACCAGAACTGAAGCTGGCAGGAGGAATCTACCTAACTCCAAGTAAGAGAAAACTATCCTGAGATATCCTCGTGTGTGATAAATATGAGTTTACTGGGATCATTTCGGAAGATGTTGATAGAAATATAACATTCACCATTAAAATAACCCAGAACCTCAAACGTTCATCTCTTCAAGCTCAACAACACTGATCCAATTATGAAATCAATTATGCCTATAGAGACTTCTATTTAAGACTTCATTATTTGCACATGAAGATATTTTATGGTATAATTATTCATACACTATGGTGCCCACTAGGCCTAATGAGGGCAATAAATCCACATGGGCAGCCTTATATTTATTATTTAATGGGCAGTCTTATATATATTATATTATATTTCATTAAACAAGACACACTATATGCATTATCACCACTAAACACCTATTATTTTTTGAGATTTAGTATATATATGGCGTTTTTTACGTCATCTATACCTCTGCTCTCTCCATATATTAATATATTTTCCTTTTGTGCACTCAGTGTTATATTTTAATAGAGTATTTATATTTTAGACACTGATTCACTTTCACAAGTTTCATTCACTAATTGTGAGAGAGCAGATATAACTTATATATTAGTACACACAGACACTCTCCTTTTGGCCAGCGACCAGTATTATCACTTATATCACATTTAAGCATATAGGAGGTAGTTTTACACTTGTACACATATTGATTTCACTAGTTATGTTTTATATACTCGATTGATGTAGCCTCATCAATGTCTCACATTATATAGTCACTAATTACTTCTAGGACCGTTTTACGTCACAAGGCCAGATTTAGCCTAACTTAATTTCATTATCTTTTTTATTTTTATTTTTTGAGTGGGGGTTAGAAATGGCCGCCATCACTTAGCCCTTTGTAGCGATCACGCAAATATAGATATGGGCGGCTTACAATAATCATATGTTTTTGTTTATTTACATATGTGACGTATTTTTCGTCAACACATATTAGGACCAATCGGGCTTCACTATAAAGATCAGACCAAGAACAGCTTTTACGGCAGCACATGCGTAAGTATTGGCCCAACTACGGGTGTTGTCCCGTAACGTGATTCTTATTGGCCGCCACACTATAGCGGCGAAAGAAGTGATTGGTTTGGGCAGACGCGAATGGATTTACATTTGGTCCCATCAGAGGACAGTTGATTGACAGATTCCTACACCTATCAGAATACAGCTTTTACGAACAATGGCAATTACATGTAATCCAAGTTAAAAGATTTGTAATATTATAATAGAAGTACTGACTTTACACACACTGCTTGAACACACGGTGGGGATAACAATAAACATTTTCAAAGCGTCTTATTAGTTATATTTTAACTACAAATAACATTGCAGCAGGGTGGGTGTGTACAAACGAAGGGTCCTGATTGGTCCTGTTGATTTTAATTGTTGGGGGTGGGAGAATGGGGATGTTAGTAGCGTAGCCCTATATAAGGATGTAAATAACAGATGAGAAACATGCCTGAGGAAACAGTTTTACTAAGAAACGCGTCGCACTCTTTCTCTGTTTGCCACAACTTTTATTGGCACTAACATGAGTTGTGTATTTTTATAATTTTTATCATTAATTAGTTTTTTAACTTTACCAACTCTATGTGCTGTGTATGGTTCTATGCAACGCTACTTTTAGGGTGAGAATCCCTGACCCCAGTATCCTGCTCTCATACCCTGCTGGTATATACCTTGGGTGTGATGACCCCCTGCACTTTGGAGTTATCCTGGATCAGCTAGCTGGACTGATGTAGAAATCCAGCCTGTCTCTATAGGCATAATTGATTGCCTTTCATACAAGTGAGTACCCTGTATTCATCCCTTGTCAGAAGTTTATAAGATTCACCATTGATCTGCACCATTGGCGCCTCTATCTATTGTTCTTTTCTAACAGATTGCCTTCCATTGGATGTTGTTAGAGAGCTGCCCCTGGATCAGCTAGCTGGATTGCTGTAGAAATCCAGCCTGTCTCTATGGGCATAACTGATTGCCTTTTATACAAGTGAGTACCCTGTGTTTGTCCCTTGTCAGAAGTTTATAAGATCCACCATTGATCTGCACCATTGGCGCCTCTATCTATTGTTCTTTTCTAACACTGATCCAAACAGAGCTTGGTTTTCTGTCCACAGAACAGGATGGACATTTTTTCTTTGTTATATAGTGGTGCGGTCAGCATTGTGCTACTGTTGGTGCCTTTGGCTTATCCTTGTTACTTGTTATTACCTTGTGATAGCCTTGCTTATTCATTTCATGCAAATATCTGCCCCATGTAAGGAAAACTCTATATTTTTTTGTTTCCAATTATTCTTGCAATAATTATAAAAATATTATTACACATCCTCAGTCATTTATGCCAATTATATCTGTGTAGAATAAATCTGAGCCAAATAAGCCATGGGTCTGTATTATTACAAGTTGATTTGGGATACTACTCCAAGATTGCTTCCAGTATGACTGTGTAACTATTGTGAATATACTGTATCCTTTTTGCAATTATTGTTATTTATTGTGATTTGACAAAGGGTTACTATGTTCTATTCTGATTGATATGATTTATTTCTGTCTCTTGTCTTGTTTCACCCACTGTGATAATGTCCCTGCCCTGATGCACACCCTGTGACAATTAGATGTGATTTCTATATAAAATATTTAGTTATGTGAAGTAAAACAACTCTATATACCTTAATTCATTATGTATTTTGCTCGCTTTTTCATGAAATTTAACTGTGAAAATATGATGATTTTCTAATTCTCAGAACTAGAAATGCAAATTCCCAAAGGCTAACCTTGCTACATGTGTCCCTGATTGGCTCCAGCAAATAACAACTGCAATGCAATTTATACTAACAGAATAGCCCAAATTAAATCCTGCAAATAAGGCACATGGCAGGTGAAATTTGGATACTGAAACAAATTTGCAATAATTTGTTTTAAAAATGTTTAGACTTGGCTGATGTGTTATTCTGTAGCACAGAAATGCAGAAATGACTTGTAATGACAAATATTTTACTGTCTCTTTAAATGTCTCTTATGTTCTATTAAAATGTGTCTTTTATGAGTTTGTGCATATCACATGTTGATTAAACACTCCTTAAAGACCTTTTTGTTCAGGGAAGCCTATCACCAAATCAGTAACAAATGAATTCCGCTTGCCTAATAGCTGCCCTCATCTAACTCCACACTAACATCATTCTCACCTTTGCAGTCCCCACCTCCTGTTTCTCGCCCTCCTACCCATCTAGATTGTAAGTTCCCATGGGAACAGGGCCCCCAATTCCCCCTGTATTTGATTGTTACATTTTGTCCGGTGTTTAATATTGTTTTGTATTACTGTTGTACTTTTATCTTTGTACCCATGGACAGCGCTGCAAAATCTGTTGGCGCTTTATAAATAAATAATAAAAATAAATAAAACGATTTGTTTTCATATTGCTTAAAGATGTGTCCCTGTCCAAAAGTAGGACAGTTGAAGATGCCTTTATCATTCAGTGAGCAATCTGTCTCTAGGAATAATGTGCACAAACATCCATTTCCTTTTAATTTCCATACCAATTTAAAGCAATTTAATTAAGTTTTGCATGTAAACCACATTTTCACCAGTTGATAAATAAATAATAAAAATAAATAATTAAAGAGAATACAACAGGATTGAGTTATTTTTGTAGTTTAGAAGTATTTGTTTTAGTGCGGATTCTGACACATTCAGATGTTATCCATTTGCACTGCAATACCAATACCACATCTAAGCAAACGCTTGGGTTTTCATTGATGCATTACTCATCTTTTTTTTTTTTTTTTAGTTTTACTAAATGTACCCTAACAATTTTAAACTATGTAGCACATCGTTTTCATTTTTTTTTATGATTACCGCCCCCACAGCTGTGAGACACTGTCAGGAATATTACGTTTCATGTCAAGCTAAATACACAAATAATATATTTAACTGTAGTTATAGCTACAAGGCCAAGTTCAGTAAATCCTATTTGCCGGATTTCTACCTATTTATTTTAGTACAACTGTGTGTGTATTTGTATGTATGTGCGTGTGTGTTTGTGTGTTTTTGTGTATATGTGTGTTTGTGGGTATGTACATGTGTGTTTGTATGTGTTTGTGTGTATGTATGTATGTGCATGTGTGTATGTGTGTGTATATATGTGTGTTGTGCGTGTGTGTGTGCGTGTGTATGTATGTATGTGTTTGTTTGTGTGCGTGCGTGCGCATGTGCATATGTATGTATGTATGTGTTTGTGCGTGTGTATGCGTGTTTTACAAGATCACTATCAAAGCGCCAACAAGGATGAGGCAGGGTCTAAAACTCTACTATTACGCTAAAAAATAAATTTATTACAGTCATAGATATTGTACATAAAACAATTTTAAACCAATATTAAAACAATCTTAAAAAATATAAAAAATTCCAAAACAATAGTGGAAAACAATGTTCCAAAAGATTGATATTTAAACCTTGAGAGTTCTTTTTCAAGAACTCAATTTTCTATGCAAATATCTTCTATTAGGTTATGAGTAACACTGTTCACTACTCGCTAGTAATAGAATAATAAAAATTCCCTCATGGATCCATGTAACAGTCTAAAACCTTGATTAATATTCGTGGTTGACCAGTCTGGTCTGATAATATCCTGAGTGTACAACTGGTGCGATTATACTCGGATGTTATCTTTTCCTGATATTGCTCACATTAGAGGTTCAAAACAATAATTTGAATTCCCTAATATGCTGGGAACTTTCCAGTGGTTTTGTAAGTTGATACTCTCACTCAGATTTTTTGTTGGAAAAATAAGTGTGTACGTTTTCACGTTATTTAGGTGAAGTATCACAATTACGTGATAGCAGGTTGTGAGAGCTGAATGGAGTTACAAACAATAAGTAACAATCAGTGTATGCTGAAATAAATCAGTGTGTGCGTTTTCACGCCCACTCCCCCCACCCCCTCTGCTCACCACTTCTTATTTACCTGTACACACACACCACACACATACAACACCACACACACACACATACACCACACACACACATCAACACTACACACATACATACACCACTCACACACCTCACACACCTCACACACACACGCACAGATCTCACACGCACACACACACATACAGACGTCACGCGCGCACACACACACACACAAAGACCTCACACGCGCACACACACACATACAACACCACACACAGTCACACACAGTCACACACACACACCAACACCACACACACACAGAGACCTAACACACACACACACACAGACCTCTCACACACACAGACATCACACACATAATAAAATATGGAATTTGTAGCGCAGTATAACTGGCTCTTATTATTTACAGTATAGGCTGTGGATTGTATTGGCATTTGGATGTTATTACTAAATGCATTATATAAGGCACAACTAGATTTCTTATTAAACGTTTAGGCTATTATTATATCAAAAATCCAACTATTCAATAGTTTGTGACCATTTTTAACTTTAAAAAAACAAAAACACATTGCCTATATCACATTATCTGCTGAAAATTCCACAGCTGACTCTGGGCATCCCCCCCCCCATACTTTTCCTGTGTTAAACACTGGTGGTTAGTGCTTCATATAAAAAAAAATAATATATATATATATATATATATATATATATATATATATATGTGGCCCTCACTATCCTTATAGGCAATCTGACTCACATACTGTACCCCCTTTGCTTCCTCCTCCTAGACTACCTGCACTACTGATTACTGAACGGAGGTTTTAAATCCGTGTGTCACTGACCTTATGCTTTTAGTTTAAGTCAGGGCTGCTGGTTACTGCTTTTTCTCCTCCTAAGCGAGGGGGCACAGGCTGTGTCAGAAACATATTTGCATCAGCAGCATGGGACATGCTCTTATTTTTGCCATAGATACAAAGCACTGCTGAAGTGACTGAATGTGGTGATCACTTGGCCGCCGGCCTGGAAGGAGGAGTCCGGGACACACATGGCCTGCTGATTTCAGGACAGTCCGACACAGCCCATACAGTAGTACAGCTCCTACTTGACGCAGGGCCGCCCTGCTCCACCCACCACAACCCTTATGCATCTAAGAATGTAACACGTGGGAAACTTAGCTGCCCCGATTAAACCACTGATTAAGCACTCTGTGTGGTTATGGTGAAAGGGGGGCTCTGTGGCCCACCGGGGCATTTGCCCGACATGCCCTATGGTCAGTCCGGGCCTGAATAAATGTGCATATTTGTTGAAGTTTTACTTTTCATTTATTAATATATTTTTAATCCTGAAGGCATATCTAGAACAAACATTTTAGATCAATATTCCTCCAAGCTATTTTAACCTTTTATTAACAAGTCTGCAAAGAAGAGTGATTACAATTTATACAGAAACACTCAATTTCTGACTACCTAGCAGTACTGCTATACTGACATAGTGAGAGTATATTTGTTTTATTCCTCTTCTTTGTTACATGTATTTGTATTACATTTTAATCCATGTTCCTGCCCTGAATAAAACGATTTGTTTTCATATTGCTTAAAGATGTGTCCCTGTCCAAAAGTAGGACAGTTGAAGATGCCTTTATCATTCAGTGAGCAATCTGTCTCTAGGAATAATGTGCACAAACATCCATTTCCTTTTAATTTCCATACCAATTTAAAGCAATTTAATTAAGTTTTGCATGTAAACACATTTTCACCAGTTGAAACAGATCTAATTTAGCTCATGCATGCAAATATGTTTAATTGCTGCTGTTCCATATGCATGATTATTTCAAATTTAATTTCCCTTTAAGATCAACACATTAAGGGATGCTTTTACACAACATTAAAACCATTACTGTTAACAACTCTTAATGATGTCCTGTGAATTTTGTAGGTTTAATGAATAGGGCCCTCCATGTCTCTCTTTGTGCTTTCTTCCATTGTATGGATGTAGGTATCCAAATGGTTACATAGTTAATGAGTCCTGCAAATATTTTACATTATATTTTTTTCTTTGCAGAAAGAAGTGACATCCAGGGGCTTTGAACAAAGCCTGCGATCAGGATAAAAAGTAAAAAGCAATTTGTAAAATTATATATGATTTCTAGACTGAGAAAAAGAAGGTTGAGGCTTAAAACATGTTGCTATTTCTGCTTGGTGTTAATTGGCTCTATGACAACATAATGAACAGGTTTGCAGCTTACTCAGATCAGCAATGCCACCAGCAAGTATCAGAGGAATGCACATATGCACAAAAGTACATAATGAGAAAATATTCTCTCAGTTAAGTTCAACAACAGTACCCAGTACTAAATGGCCATAGAGTTATGTTAGGAAGCTGTACTAGATGGGCTCAGAATGCTAAAAAGTGATATTAGTTCCACATAACAGTAGTAAAAATAGAAATCCTTTCTCACAAGCTACTTTATTATAAACTATAACAATCCTTGGGTTTATGGTTATGCTTTACTTAAAAGGACATAAAAGTGCAATAAAAATGCTCTAAATGAGCGACTGCCGACTGCCTAACACCCGAGGTCCTCAGATCAATATTTTAGAAGCATTAAGGTAGGTATATAAATATATGCGTAGTTAACAAATAATGTGTCAGATTACAAGTTGATCGCAAAATATTTATATTGTGAAAGTTATATTTGCACTCAACTTCCAAATGTGCTCTGGTATTACAATTTAGGTGCAATGCGAAAGCGACCTCAGGTTCGCATTGCACGGAAGCATTGCGCTCACGAGAGTGCGCTTCCATAGGCTCCAATGGAAGCCTCGTTCTCATGCCGTCAGACATGGCATGAGAACCTAGCGCAGTGAAAGGGGTAAATATTGCAGCGATTGCCAGCAAATATATATGTATATATATATATGAACAGCAATGGGCTCGAACGTGGCCCCAGTGTACGCTAATTTGTACATGGCATGCTTTGAAGAAGGGGAAACATTGGCATTTATGGATCCAAGGGTGAAAATATTCAAACGATACATAGATGACCTTATACTCATCTGGGGTGGAACAAGACATGAGTTGGAAGGATGGCTGCAATCCTTAAACCAACAGAATAAGAACTTGAAGTTCAAGATGAACTGGGATAAGACCACTATCGACTTCCTGGATTTGAGGATCATGAAAGTAGACACAAGATTAACTACTACCCTATTCCATAAAAGTACTGACAGGAATTGGCTGCCACCATCCAAGTTTGAAAAAAGCCCTACCTAAGTCCCAGTTCCAGAGGGTGGTCAGGAACAACAGTGACCCGATTAAAAAAGTGGAACAACTGGATGAGATGTAGCTCAAATTCAAAGCAAGGGGATACAAAGATAAAGTTCTATGTGGACCACTGAGTGAGGCTCGCTCATTAACACAAGAGCAGGCACTTGTCAATAAGGTCCGTGATCCTGCTAATAAGAGACTGATTTTCTCTACAGCTTTCACACCTGATAAAATGGAAGTACCGAAGATCCTCAAGCAAAACTGGGACACTATAAGAACTGACATGTCCTTGCCTTTTAAAGATTTTGAAAGTCCTATGGTTGGTTACAGGAGAGGTAGATCCTTACGTGATCTGCTACTGCGTACTGATAACAAACAAAGTTATACCAACAGGACTTGGCTAGGCACTGAAAAGAACAGATGCTAGTGGTGTAGTGGATGTGTGACCTGTAATGGATTGTCCCAAGGGAAATTTTTTGTACACCCTTGGAGAAACAGACAATTTGATATCAATTACAGGGTCACATGTACCACTACACATGTAGTATATATGATCCATTGCCTCTGTGGGTTATTCTATGTGGGTAAGACCCAAGATGATTTACGTACTCATATGGCCAACCATAGGTCGGCAATACGGTTAGCTCTCCACACTGGGAGCTCTGAACAGCCGGTGGCACAGCCTTTTTTATCTCATAATCATAGTGTCTCTGATTTGAGATACATGATTATTGATCATGTTCCAGCACCAGTGAGGGGTGGCAATAGGGCTAAGATACTTCTCCAGAGAGAATCCAAATGGATATTTACTCTCGAGACTCTTATACCCAGAGGCTTGAATACCAACTTTGATCTCCACTGTTTTTTGTAAATCTGCTGTATAGCTTAATAGATGCATTCATCATGCATTATATGACTGTATACAGTGTTATCATCTTTGGTATTGGTTGGTGTCTGGTCGATTTGTATTCTTGTTTAGGCTCAGGCTGTCTGATCTAGCTTAAGATTGATTATGCATAATTAAATATTTGGCACTAAGGTAGTCATCAATTTGGGAAGTGAGTGTGCCCATTCCTGGATACTAGGGACAGTGTTCTCTCAGAAGCTGCTTGTCAATAGTGTCATAGATTGCCAAGTATAGAAACTCTAGCATAGTGATTGTGTTTAGGCTCAGGTTGTTTGATCTAGCTTAGGATTGATTATGCATAATTAAGTATTTGGCACTAAGGTAGTCATCATTTTGGGAAGTGAGTGTGCCCAGTCCTAGATACTAGGGACAGTGTACTCTCAGGAGCTTCTTGTCAATAGTGTCATAGATCGCCTAATTTAGAAATTCCAACATAGTGATCATGTTTTTTATCTACTCCCTTGCTTGATCTATCTATGTACTTAATATCAGGTATTTGTTACTTGTCACTTAATTTCTTGTCCTTTTATTCCTTCAGTGTTTACATACAATGATATACTGTAGTGTGTATATGCTAATTACTGGAATCTAGTCAATTAGGTAATGTGAATTTATAATATATGTGATGTTGCAGTTAGAGATTTTTATATCTACATGATAAGTGAGTATAGGTAATTGTGCCTTTAAGTATATAATGCAACTTCCTATTATGTTAATTCCCGTGGTACTACCTTATTCTGATAAGTACCGCTTTGTGCTTGATGTTTAGATACAATTTGAAATCTGTAATGTGCAGCATTGTTCTATGTTTTTAACTTTTGTTAATTTGCCTTTTAACGTTGGCCCAGATGGGGACCGGTAGTCCTGTGCGCGCATGCTGATTTGTAGACAGGAAGATCTTGTTCCTTTGAAATCTGCTCGATAGCTCACGTCTGGTTAAACTGATAAATTTCAGCTTGCTTGGCTTTGCTGCAACACAAGCGGACAGCTCAACCTACTGGCTATTTTAATAAATGCACTGCTTCTCAATGCTTTTCAATATCAGACACATGACTGGAAAAAAAGGTTGTTATTCTGAAACGGTGTAAATTTAACCGTTGTAAAACGAGGGCCTCCTGTATGTGTTTATATGTGTATATATACATATTAACACATAAATATATATGTATATAAGCATATGCATATATATTTACAGAGAACACACAGTACCCCATAGACCGCAATGTAAAAGCACTTTTCAGTGCCATTTTTTTAACACCTGACACTTTTAACCCTTAAAAACTGTTTTGTGTAGTTAATTAAAAAAATAAATAAAATGCTGACATTTTTTTATTTTACTAAACTACACCACACTTAATTCAGTGGCCAATTGAGACACATCTAGAAAATTAACCAGATTGCGGTAGCCAGTTGTAATGGCTGGTTATTTATCGTGTGCCGTAAACGGGTGAATTTGACCATTTATGGGTGCGCAATAAATTAGTGCTCCACTTGTAATCTAGCCCAATATATTTCCTTAGAAATGTCCAGAGGAACAGGGCCGGGATAGGTTGCAGGGTACCCGCTGTCTGCCGTTCTCCTCTCCAGATGGTTTACATTCTTAGTTCAACTTTTTCCCAGGGACAGCAAAAGTGATGCACAGGGCCACATGAGGCCCTGAGGCCACCAGTTGGCCATCCTGGCTCTAAAGCAAAAGATAATTTTTTCATTGCACTATTGATTGCTGTGTATTGAAACCCAATAAAGGGGTTAAGTATATGGTTAAAATCAGGTCTGTGGTGGCAGTAAACGTTCTCTCCAGAGCTAAAGACAACCATGTTTGCATAAATGCAGCTCATGACTGGTTCACAGGCCCATTATTGGCTCTGAAACAGCAGTGTGTAGCCGCACTAGAGATTACTTCAAAGGGACAGTAAATACCAAAAATGTTATTGTTTAAAAAGATAGATAATCCCTTTATTTACCATTCCTCAATCTTGCATAACCAACACTGTTACATTAATATACTTTTTGCCTCCATAGACCCCTATATGTAGAATTGCATGAAAGAAGTGTGCTGAGCTCATTCATGTACTTGCTATTGCAGTCAAATCTGCAACTCCCCCCCCCCGCAAGAATTAAAATCATCCAACAAAATTGAAATTTGTTTGATTTTAATCTTCTATGAAGAAAAAGCTTCCCACATTTTAATAAACAGAAGTAGTTTGTTTTCCTTGTTGTAGCATTTCAATAGCTTTATCTAATAAATTACATTATTTTATGCACTGCCACTTAAAGGGACAATATAATCAACTTGTTCTGTTTCATTTAAAATGAGACATTTTAAAATCATGTTTCTGCCCTGTTTTGTCACAGTTGGAGAGGTAAAGCGGTTACAGTTGTCCTTGTCAGTCATTGAGGAGTAGAAGGAAGTTCATAAGCCAAAACTACAGTATAAGTTTCAATTTTAATTTATACAGCTTTTACTAACATTTCATTTTAGACAAACAAAAATAATAGTTTTGACATATGTAAATGCTGTCCTTTTATATGCATGACTATTAAAGGGACATTGTATTTAAACCTTTACTGTCAGCCTGCCAGATTAAAAATGGCAATTTAATCAAAGGTCTCTTTTGGAAGATTCCAAAGCCTCAAAAACTAAGGACATCTCTGTCACTACGGTAGAATTTCCATTATTTCTGCTTTGTCCCAAAGTATTTTACACAGAATCAAAAGGTGGAAATATGTATAGCAGACTGAACCGCTAAGTTAGACTGAAGGCACATATAAGATGACTGGTCTGGCTGGTACCTGCCATGGACTATGAACTGATGATTCTGTAAAGACGCTAAACCTATCTGTGACAAATTTCTGCAACAAAGTAGTGTCTTTTCTACAAGCAAAAACTGAGACCTAATAATCTGAGTGCATGTTATGTATTCCTGAAAGATTAACTGCCACAAGGATCTTTACCATTCTTTTTTGGCCCAGATTGCAAATGGAGCGCTAATGATAGCAAGGGTCGCTGGACTGTGCTAACATTAGCACACAATTTAACATTACAAGTCCATGGTAAGTCACATTTACTAGAGATGGATTAGCCAACATCGCTCTAGTGCAATCTATATTTTCAATGGATATTGCGACCGTGCTAAATTGTGCTACTATTACAAGTTAAAAGTTATAGTTTGCACTCAAGCAAAAGCCGAAAATGCTCTGGAATATTTAGCACCTCTTGCGACCTGAAGTAACCTTGTATATAATCCTCTTTTGACAGCCCCCTGATCACATGGCTATTTAATTATTATCTATTGACTTCTAGCCAATAAGTGCAGTGTCAGCCACAACCTCTTGGGAGCACAATGTTATCTATATGGCCCACATGAATTGGCAGTGTCTTGTTGTGAAAAGCTAATAAAAAAGCATGTAATAAGAGGCTGTCTGTAGTTGCTTAAAAACAGGCAGACATTTTGAGGTTTAAATGTTATAAAGTATGTTAATATAACAATGTTGGTTGTGCAAAGCTGGAGAATGTGTAATAAAGGCGTTATATATATTTTTAAACAATCAATAACAATTTTGTTGTTGACTGTACCTTTAAAAAAAAAATTCTTCACAAAACACATCAAAAACATAGTAAAGCTCCTATATACACTTTTTATTAAATAATATAATTTAAATATTAATAAAAAGTTTTTAAAAAGGTTAACAAAGATATGGTATATGGGAAGATGTTTTATTGGAAAGGGCTCCAATGTATATATGTGTGTGTGTGTATATATATCACAGCAGAGTGATAGTTCTACCTCAGGTGAAGAAGTAAGAAATGAACTATTGAGTTGGGAACATCACACATTCAATTTTTAGTGGAGTATTACGTTCATATTGATGCATAATTCTTTTTTGTTTGAAGATAAATATTATTTACAGACAAATCGCACTGCGATAGAGACAACTTTTACTCCATCGTATGACAATCTTTATATGAACGACTTTGAAAACAAATATATTTGGAATGGCAATCCATATTCACAAGATTATTATTTATTATTATTATCATTTATTTGTATAGCACCACCAAATTCTGTAGCGCAGAGTCCAGTGATAGGGGTATACAATGACAAGGATTTGTGATAAAATACAAAACATAACAAAACTAAACAAATCTAGTACAGGAGGAAGAGGGCCCTTCTCCGGAGAGCTCACAGTCTACTGGTTGAGGATGCAGAGACATAAGGTTGGCGTAGCTTGTTATGTCGGTTGTAGTTGCAGCAGTGAGTCAGGCAGTTCATGTATTAGTTTGGTTAGGATGAGAGATGGAGGAGAGATGGTAAGCCTCTCTGAATAGGTGGGTTTTCAAGGAGCGCCTGAAGTTATACAAGGTTGGAGACAGTCTTATGGAGCGGGGTAGAGAGTTCCAGAAGACAGGAGCAGCACGTGCAAAGTCTTAGAGACGGGAGTGGGACGTAGAGATAACAGGAGTGGAGAGATGTAGGTCAGAGGTTGATCGAAGAGGACGGGATGAGGAATATTTCACGATAAGAGAGAAAATATAGTTGGGAGTTAGACTGTTGAATGTTTTGAAAGTTAGGGTTAATACTTTAAATTGTATTCTGGGGTGTATGGGGAGCCAGTTTAGAGAATGGCAGAGCAGAGCAGCTAATGTAGATCATGACTTAGGTGGATGAGTCTAGCAAAAGCATTCATAATAGATTGGAGAGAGGAGAGGCAGTGTTTTGGAAGGCCATTTAGAAGTAGAAATGTTGTGTAGGTGTGAACGGCAGGATTTGGTAAGTGCTTGTATACAGGTGAAACTCGAAAAATTTGAATATCGTGCAAAAGTTCATTTATTTCACTAATGCAACCTAAAAGGTGAAACTAATATATGAGATAGACTCATTACATACAAAGCAAGATAGTTCAAGCCATGATTTGTCATAATTGTGTTAATTATGACTTACAGCTCATGAAAACCCCAAATCCACAATCTCAAAATTAGAATATTGTGAAAAGGTGCAATATTCTAGGCTCAAAGTGTTGCACTCTAATCAGCTAATTAAGCCATAACACCTGCAAAGGGTTCCTGAGCCTTTAAATGGTCTCTCAGTCTGGTTCAGTAGGAATCACAATCATGGGAAAGACTGCTGACCTGACAGTTGTGCAGAAAACCATTATTGACACCCTCCATAAGGAGGGAAAGCCTCAAAAGGTAATTGCAAAAGAAGTTGAATGTTCCCAAAGTGCTGTATCAAAGCACATTAAAAGAAAGTTATGTGGAAGGGAAAAGTGTGGAAGAAAAAGGTGCACAAGCAACATGGATGACCGCAGCCTGGAGAGGATTGTCAGGAAAAGGCCATTCAAAAATGTTGGGGACTTTCACAAAGAGTGGACTGAGGCTGGAGTCAGTGCATCAAGAACCACCATACACAGACGGATCCTGGACATGGGCTTCAAATGTCGTATTCCTCTTGTCAAGCCACTCCTGAACAACAAACAACGTCAGAAGCGTCTTACCTGGGCTAAAGAAAAACAGACCTGGTCTGTTGCTCAGTGGTTCAAAGTCCTCTTTTCTGATGAGAGCAAATTTTGCATCTCATTTGGAAACCAAGGACCCAGAGTATGGAGGAAGAATGGAGAGGCACACACTGCAAGATGCTTGAAGTCCAGTGTGAAGTTTCCACAGTCTGTGTTGATTTGGGGAGCCATGTCATCTGCTGGTGTTGGTCCACTGTGCTTAGTGTTAGTCCAGGGTCAACGTAGCTGTCTACTAGGAGATTTTGGAGCACTTCATGCTTCCTTCCACAGACGCGCTCTAAGGGGATGCTGACTTCATTTTCCAGCAGGACTTGGTACTTGCCCACACTGCCAAAAGCACCAAAACCTGGTTCAATGACCGTGGGATTACTGTGCTTGATTGGCCAGCAAACTCGCCTGGCCTGAACCCCATAGAGAATCTGTTACAAACTGCTATTTGTAACTGGCCCTTTAAATGGAAAATTGTCCTGCTTCCCTGGATTTTGGAGAAGCCTATTTGCCAGCCTCCTTCCACATGACTATGGCCCCTGGAAGATTGTGCCCCTGAAAACATATTAACTTTTATTGGGTGTGTATGGCCCTTTAAGAACCGTCTGGGGACATATTGTGACTTTGGTGAACAATGCCCCTTTAAGACTATGTCCCCAGACCTGTGAAATGACTTGTCCCTGGCTTTCTCCCACTTGGTTCAGTTTCATTGTGTGCCATTAAGTGCTATGTGACAGACCCTTCGGTCAGAACTACAGAGATAACTTTGTTCAGCTTCAAGAAGCATTCTAAATACAAGTTTGCTGGGATCAGCTCTAATTAAGTTTAGTGATAAACTTTCCCATTGTCTAATCAGACTTCTAGTAGTGATAAGGTGGACTGCATTGTTTTATTGTGTGTAAAATGTTATCTGCTGAAGTAATGTTGTGGCCTGTCAAAGGGAGTGTCTCTCTATCTAATATCAAATGTGTGATGGGGGATTTTATGCCTCCCCCTGAGAGTGTCCTGTTTGCATGTAACCTCAATAAAAAGCAGTCTGTGTGCTCCAGCACATCAGACCTATGTTGACCCTCTAACTTGAAGCTTTGACTCATGTTTGTAGGATACAGCTTATATCACTACAGGGATTGCTATGTTTTTCATACTCCCTTAGCTACAGGGATTGCTACAGAAGGAAGAGGTTCACCTACTGGAGCCTGGTCGTAGGTCCAGGGCGCAGAGCAGACGGCGAGATACCAGCCCAGCAGCGGTGGTTCATAGAGTCTGCATTACTTATGGTGGCTACGCAGCAGTTATAGAGTCTACGGTGCTGCTGCTCCTTTGGTGAGCGCTAGGAGCATCCTTTTCTACGGTCCAACTTCCAGCCAGCCTGGAGGCAACCGTAACATTTGGCGGCAGCGGTGGGATCGCGTCCTAGCGCAAGGAGCAGCACCACAACAGCACTGGTATCGTAGGAGAGTAATTGAGGGCAATGCTAGCCACTGCGCAGCGTCCCTACCTACAGCAGCATGGAGCTGACAAGACACTGGTCAGAACCCTGTGAAGAGCACCTCAACCTGATCCGTCGCTATGAGGGCGCTGATTTCGTTCCAGAGGTAAAGAGGCGGCTAGTCCGATATGGTCCAGACCCTGCACAGGAGGTAGTCAGTCGCCTCATCCGGGAATTGGCTACTGAGAACGAAGCGGCACGAGCCTTTGAGCGACAACTGTGGAGTTTGAGGGTATGGACACCTGGTCTCTCTCCCCAGCCGCAGCATGTTCCACAGGGAGAGGAGAGCAGCGACCTCCCTCCCCAGCGGCAGTATACTGTGCAGAGGGAAGAGACAACCGGTCTCCTTCCCCAACCCCAACCAGAGATACCAGAGGCAGCAGGCCTCATAGACTGGTCCTGGGAGGACCCCCAGCAGGCAGGTGGAGATGGGACCGCAGTCTCTCTACCGGCCCTACAGGGATGCTGGGCAGGCGGCCCAGATCCCCAGCGACAGACCCAGCTACAGGGAGGGGAGAGCATCGACCTCCCTCCCCAGCCGGAGTGTGCCTTCCAGGGAGAGGAGACAACCGGTCTCTCTCCCCAGTCGCAGCATGTTCCACAGGAAGCGGAGAGCATCGACCTCCCTTCCCAACGGCCGCCGGAGTATCAGGAGGAGGAGGTAAGCCAATCTCCCCCTCCCCAGCTAACTCCTAACTTGGGCCCAGGGTTAACAGTGGAGATGTTAACCCCCACTGACCCCCACGTTCCCTTTGCCACCGGGCAGGACTATGCCCCAATTCCCCCAGCAGAAGAGCTGGCATCAGGACAGAGCGCTACTGGCCTCTGCCCTACAGACCTTGTCCTTGTTACAGGACTGGCCTGCAAACCCCTCACCCCAGCAGAAGCGCTGGCACCAGGGCAGAGTGCCGCTGGCCTGTGCCCCCCAAGTACCATCAGCTATTTGCCCAGCTGCGCCAGGAAGGCCGAGGATGCTACACTTTCATCCTACAACCAGGAACCTACAGGCCAGTACTACGTATTGTGGGGGGGCTACTTTGCTGCTAACGATTATTTGTGGGTGGGTTGCAAGACTAACTTAGGCACTGACCGGCAGAAGGTCAAGTGCCTGGTTAGTCTCCCTCCAAAAGGGGAGATATGTTACAAACTGCTATTTGTAACTGGCCCTTTAAATGGAAAATTACCCTGCTTCCCTGGATTTTGGAGAAGCCTATTTGCCAGCCTCCTTCCACATGACTATGGCCCCTGGAAGATTGTGCCCCTGAAAACATATTAACTTTTATTGGGTGTGTATGGCCCTTTAAGAACCGTCTGGGGACATATTGTGACTTTGGTGAACAATGCCCCTTTAAGACTATGTCCCCAGACCTGTGAAATGACTTGTCCCTGGCTTTCTCCCACTTGGTTCAGTTTCATTGTGTGCCATTAAGTGCTATGTGACAGACCCTTCGGTCAGAACTACAGAGATAACTTTGTTCAGCTTCAAGAAGCATTCTAAATACAAGTTTGCTGGGATCAGCTCTAATTAAGTTTAGTGATAAAGTTTCCCATTGTCTAATCAGACTTCTAGTAGTGATAAGGTGGACTGCATTGTTTTATTGTGTGTAAAATGTTATCTGCTGAAGTAATGTTGTGGCCTGTCAAAGGGAGTGTCTCTCTATCTAATATCAAATGTGTGATGGGGGATTTTATGCCTCCCCCTGAGAGTGTCCTGTTTGCATGTAACCTCAATAAAAAGCAGTCTGTGTGCTCCAGCACATCAGACCTATGTTGACCCTCTAACTTGAAGCTTTGACTCATGTTTGTAGGATACAGCTTATATCACTACAGGGATTGCTATGTTTTTCATACTCCCCTAGCTACAGGGATTGCTACAGAAGGAAGAGGTTCACCTACTGGAGCCTGGTCGTAGGTCCAGGGCGCAGAGCAGACGGCGAGATACCAGCCCAGCAGCGGTGGTTCATAGAGTCTGCATTACTTATGGTGGCTACGCAGCAGTTATAGAGTCTACGGTGCTGCTGCTCCTTTGGTGAGCGCTAGGAGCATCCTTTTCTACGGTCCAACTTCCAGCCAGCCTGGAGGCAACCGTAACAGAATCTATGGGGCATTGCCAAGAGAAAGATGAGAGACATGAGACTGAACAATGCAGAAGAGCTGAAGGCCACTATTGAAGCATCCTGGTCTTCCATAACACCTCAGCAGTGCCACAGGCTGATAGCTTCCATGCCACGCCACACTGAGGCAGTAATTGCTGCAAAAGGGGTCCAAACCAAGTACTGAGTACATACAGTATGCATGCTTATACTTTTCAGAGGTCTGATATTGTTCTATGTACAATACTTGTTTTATTGATTGCATGTAATATTCTAATTTTCTGAGATTGGGGATTTGGGGTTTTCATGAGCTGTAAGCCATAATCATCACAATTATGACAAATCACAGCTTGAACTATCTTGCTTTGCATGTAATGAGTATATCTCATATATTAGTTTCACCTTTTAAGTTGCATTAGTGAAATAAATTAACTTTTGTACGATATTCTAATTTTTCGAGTTTCACCTGTATTTGGGTTTAATGTGAGTTCTGAGTCAAGTGTGACCCCAAGGCAGAGGACCACTGCTTGGATCAATTTGCACTAGCCCTGCAAACCCTGCTGACTCACACTGCGCATTTGTACCAAAGTGTCCCACAAGTTATGGCTCCTCCTGTTTCCGCTGCTGCACCTAGTCCTACCAGGAGCATGTCCGGTTCTGCACCTCTACCTCAGCGATATGGAGGCGATCCTATTCAGTGCAGAGGGTTTTTGAACCAGGTGGGCATTTACTTTGAGATGTTACCTCAGGCGTTTCCCTCTGACAGAGCTAAGGTGGGATTTCTCATCTCGTTACTCTCTGACACAGCTCTTGCCTGGGCTAATCCCTTGTGGGAGACTAATACACCTGTGATTTCAAATTACCCTGAATTTGTGGCCTCCTTTCGAAGGGTATTTGATGTTCCGGCTCGCTCCTCCTCTGCTGCTAAACGACTCATGTCCATTCAGCAAGGTACAAGATCTGTTGCTCAGTATGCTATTGAGTTCCGTACGCTTGCCGCAGAGGTTGGTTGGAACAATGAAGCCCTTGTTGCCGCCTTCTTTCATGGGCGATTAAAGACAAATTGCTGCCAGAGATTTACCAGAGGATCTCGAGGCATTGGTGTCTTTTTTTTATCCTAATTGACATCAGACTCAGAGAGAGGCCCTCTTTCAAGGAGCACTTGCGGAAGCCTACTGTTCCGTTGTCTCTTACGTGTTCGTTCCCACCCATGCCTCCCTCTCCTCCAATGCCTCCTGGTCCCGAGTAACCAGGTACTGCTGAGCCGATGCAGTTGGGATTCACGCGTCTCTCCACGGCAGAGAGGGCCTTTAGGAGGAGGGAGGGGCTCTGCCTCTATTGTGGGTTACAGGGCCACCTTTTGAAGTCTTGTCCTACACGGCTTGGAAAAGCTCACACCTAAGGTCCTGTCGGGGGCAGACCTTGGGTGGTTTATCCTCGTCCCTGGAACCGCTTAAGGAGAAACCTTTGGTCACGGTTGTCCTTTCCTGGGTGGATTCCTCCATAGTCACCCAGGCTCTTGTTGACTCCGGTGCTGCGGGCTATTTCATTGACAGTGCTTTTGTATCGAAGCACTCCATTCCTTGGTTTATCCTCATCCCCAGAACCCCGGAACCGCTTAAGGAGAAACCTTTGGTCACGGTTGTCCTTTCCTGGGTGGATTCCTCCATAGTCACCCAGGCTCTTGTTGACTCCGGTGCTGCGTGCTATTTCATTGACAGTGCTTTTGTATCGAAGCACTACATTCCTGTTTTGCCTCGGTCCGTTCCGCTTGCTATTGAGGCCATTGATGGCAGGCCCCTTCAGCCCGCACTCGTTACTCACGAAACTGCTCCGTTGTCCATGGCTGTTGGGGCTCTCCATTTTGAAACCCTCCAGTTCCAGGTGATAAACTCTCCGCATTTTCCGGTTGTTCTGGGTTATCCTTGGCTCCAAAAGCACAATCCCAGTCTCGACTGGCGCAGGTCCGAAATTTTGTCGTGGTCCCCGCAATGTATTTCCACTTGTCTTCGGAAACCAGTTAAAGACTTGTGCACTTCTTCGGTATCTCAATTGCCAGAGGAGTGCCGAGAGTTCCTAGACTTTTTTGACAAGGTACGTGCTGATACGTTGCCTCCTTACCACTCTTACAATTGTGCCATAGACCTGCAACCCGGAGCCATTCCTCCTCAGGGCCAGGTTTACCCTCTGTCTGTTGCAGAGAATTGTGCTATGGACTAGTATGTTGCCAATGCTCTGTCGCGGGGGATTATCCGCAAATCCTGCTCTCCTGCAGGGGCTGGCTTCTTCTTTGTGAAGAAAAAGGGTGTCGAGTGAAGACCATGCATCGATTATAGGGGTCTTAATCGTCTTACCATTAAGAATGCTTACCCTATTCCGCTCATTACGGAACCCTTTGACTGCCTCAAGGGAGCTACGGTCTTTACTAAACTTGATTTGAGAGGAGCGTACAATCTCGTTAGGATCAAGGAGGGCCACGAATGGAAAACAGCGTTTAACACCAGGAGCGGGCATTATGAGTATCTTGTAATGCCCTTTGGCCTATGTAATGCTCCTGCTGTTTTCCAGGAATTTATTAATGATGTCCTATGAGATATGTTGCAACAGTGTGTTGTGGTGTACTTAGACGACATCCTCATACACTCACCCACACTTGAGGCTCATCGTTCTGATGTTACACGGGTTCTTCAGAGACTACGTGAGAATGGCCTGTTTTGTAAACTCGAGAAATGTGAGTTCCATCAGACTCAAGTAACCTTCCTAGGTTATGTTATCTCCGTTGCAGGGTTCTCCATGGATCCTGACAAGTTATCTGCAGTTCTGCAGTGGCCTCGCCCAGTTGGACTTCAGTCTATTCAACGTTTTTTGAGGTTCGCCAATTACTATAGAAAGTTTATTAAAAACTTTTCTTCCATGGTCAAACCTATCACAGACATGACCCGTAAAGAGAATGATCCACTTCATTGGTCACCTACTGCCATTAAGGCCTTTGATAGTCTTAAGACTGCCTTTGCTGCCGCTCCAGTTCTTGCTCATCCTAACCCTGTCTTGCCTTTCATTCTTGAGGTCGATGCGTCTGAGACTGGAGTAGGTGCCCTCTTGTCTCAACGTCCTACGCCTGACGGTTCCTTGCATCCGTGTGGTTTCTTCTCTAAGAAATTGTCTCCAGCGGAGTGCAATTATGAAATTGGCGACAGGGAATTACTGGCCATAATTTTGGCACTCAAGGATATTTAAACTAATTACACCTAATCTAATAGCCCTATCAAAATAAAAAAGCCACCCCCCAATAAAAAAAACCCTAGCCCAAACTAAACTACCAATAGCCCTTAAAAGGGCCTTTTGCGGGGCATTGCCCCAAAGAAATCAGCTCTTTTACCTGTAAAAAAAAAATACATGCAATCAGCCAATAGGATTGAGCTGATTGGATGATTGCATCAGCCAATAGGATTTTTTCAGCTTTAATTCCGATTGGCTGATAGAATTCTATCAGCCAATCGGAATTCAAGGGACGCCATCTTGGATGACGTCATTTAAAAGAACCTTCATTCTGCAAGAAGACGTCGATTGAAGAGGATGCTCCGCGCCGGATGTCTTGAAGATGGACCCGCTCCGCACCGGATGGATGAAGATAGAAGATGCCATCAGGATGAAGACTTCTGCCCGTCTGCAGGACCACTTCTGCCAGCTTGGATGAAGACTTCTCCCGGCTTCGTTGAGGACTTCTTGCCGCTTGGATGAAGACTTCTCCCGGCTTCGTTGAGGATGGATGTCCGGTCTTCAAAACTGTAAGTGGATCTTCAGGGGTTAGTGTTAGTTTTTTTTTTTACGGGTTTATTGTGTGGGTTTTATTTTTAGATTAGGGTTTGGGCAATTGAAAAAGAGCTAAATGCCCTTTTAAGGGCAATGCCCATCCAAATGCCATTTTCAGGGCAATGGGGAGCTTAGGTTTTTTTTAGTTAGGATTTTATTTGGGGGGTTGGTTGTGTGGGTGGTGGGTTTTACTGTTAGGGGGTTGTTTGTATTTTTTTTTACAGGTAAAAGAGCTGATTTCTTTGGGGCAATGCCCCACAAAAGGCCCTTTTAAGGGCTATTGGTAGTTTAGTTTAGGCTAGGTTTTTTTTATTTTGGGGGGACTTTTTTACTTTAATAGGGCTATTAGATTAGGTGTAATTAGTTTAAATATCTGATAATTTCCTTTTTTATTTTGTGTAATTTAGTGTTTGTTGTTTTTATAATGTAGATAATTGTATTTAATTTATGTAATTTATTTAATTGTAGTGTAAGGTTAGATGTTAGTGAAGACAGGTTAGGTTTTATTTTACAGGTAAATTTGTATTTATTTTAGCTAGGTAACTATTCTACCTAGTTAAAATAAATACAAACTTGCCTGTGAAATAAAAATAAAACCTAAGCTAGATACAATGTAGCTATTAGTTATATTGTAGCTAGCTTAGGGTTTATTTTACAGGCAAGAATTTAGTTTTAAAAAGGAATTATTTAGTTATTAATAGTAGGTTTTATTTAGATTTATTTTAATTATATTTAAGTTAGGGTGTAAGGGTTAGACTTAGGTTTAGGGGTTAATAAATTTAGTATAGTGGCGTTGACGTTGGGGCGGCAGATTAGAGGTTAATAAATGTAGGTAGGTGGTGGCGATGTTAGGGGCAGCAGATTAGGGTTTAATAATATTTAACTAGTGTTTATGATGCGGGAGTGCAGCGGTTTAGGGGTTCATATGTTTATTATAGTGGCAGCGATGTCCATAGCGGCAGATTAGGGGTTTATAAATATAATGTAGGTGTCGGTGATGTCGGGGGCGGCAGATTAGGGGTTAATAAGTGTAAGATTAGTGGTGTTTAGACTCAGGGTTTATGTTAGGGTGTTAGGTGTAAACATAAATTTTGTTTCCCCATAGGAATCAATGGGGCTGCGTTAAGGAGCTTTACACTGCTTTTTTGCAGGTGTTAAGACTTTTTTTTAGCCGGCTCTCCCCATTGATGTTTATGGGGAAATCGTGCACGAGCACGTAAAACCAGTTCACCGCGGCTTTCAGCAGTGCTGGTATTGGAGTGTGGTATGGAGCTCAATTTTGCTCTACGCTCACTTTTGCCTGTTAACGCTGGGTTTTTGCAAACCTGTAATACTAGCGCTTTAGGGAAGTGAGCGGTGACAATAACTTGCAAGTTAGCACTGCACCCCTCATAACGCAAAACTTGTAATCTAGCCGATAATTAATTATAGACTACACAGGTCTATGAAGTATTAAATTATCACTATAAATCACAGCTTCAATTAAACTATAGTTATAAAGAATATCTTTGCTAAAGTTTATTAAAATTATTTAAAACAATGACTGATACGATAATTGTAAACCAATTTGAGAGTTCAATATTCCAGATATTTCTATCATACGTGTAGGAAATTCCACTATTTCTTTACAAACAGGGTAACAGGTCACAGAGTTTATATCTCTCTTTCCTTAAGAGAGTTTTCCAACCAGTGTTCAGAGACTTATCCAAAAAGTAGGCCCAAACGGTGTGAGTCTTTTGCATAGTGCAAAAGCCTATATCAGTGATATACTCCTCCTTCCTTATTGAATCATTCAATAGAAGTCTGGGTTCGCCCTTTGAATCTGAGCTCAGCTCTCATTGGCCATAGGGAATGCCATTCTGTTTACTTAATTGTTCTCAATCAAGTATCTTTTTGGCTGCAATTTCTCGTAATGAACACCAGGGGCAACAGGAATTGGAATGTGGTTTTATCAGTAAGATACTTTAAAGTACAGAACAATATATATTTTTATAAATGTATATACAATATATTTATTATTTCCTAGCTTTAATAAAGCATCTGGTGATATATATGTGATTATTTAATTTGACTGAGCATGCACATTTCAAGACCAAATATGAGCACAGGCTTGACATAGAAGAAGGATTACTTCCACCCCGGGCTGGTGCGGCTGACCGTCCAGGACGCACCAAGATTAAAGTCACTGTTCCGTCTATGATCAGCAAGACGAAATCCCCTCCGGCATATTCGGAGGTTGGGCTGGAAGCGAGAGTGAGTTTCCACATCTATCTTTGACCCCTTGTAACGATGGGATTGCCGGGATCGTCATTTTATCTCCAATGTTGCTCCTCTTCACAGCTCCTGGGGTCCATGTCTTTCCGTTGGGGGACAGAGTGACTTTACAAAAGAGCGCACACAAGATCCTTTCAGCAGGGACTTTAACCACATTTCTTGCCGGATCAGCAAGTTTAAATGAGGACACTCAAGTCTGATTAATCTTTTTGGCCCTGTAAGGACAAATTGAGTGTATCCAATACAATAACATACCTATAGGTCATTATATCGACCACAATTTTACTGTTATGCACGATTTCCTCATAGGAAACAATGGGGCTGATCTGGCTGAAAAGAAACCTAACACCTGCAAAAAAGCAGCATTCAGCTCCTAACGCAGCCCCATTGTTTCCTATGGGGAAATAAAAAATATGTCTGCACCTAACACCCTAACATGAACCCCGAGTCTAAACACCCCTAATCTTACACTTATTAACCCCTAATCTGCTGCCCCCGACATCGTCGCCACCTGCATTATACTATTAACCCTAATCTGCCGCTCCGGACACTGCCGGCACCTACATTATAGTTATAAACCCCTAATCTGCTGCCCCCAACATCGCCGCCACCTACATTATAGTTATTAACCCCTAATCTGCAGCCCCAAACGTCACCACAACTACAATAAAGTTATTAACCCGTAAACCTAAGTCTAACCCTAACCCTAACACCCCCCTAATTTAAATATAATTTAAATATATCTAAATAAAATAACTACAATTAAATAAATTATTCCTATTTAAAAATAAATACTTACCTATAAAATAAACCATAAGATAGCTACAATATAACTAATAGTTACATTGTAGCTAGCTTATGATTTATTTTTATTTTACAGGCAACTTTGTATTTATTTTAACTAGGTACAATAGTTATTAAATAGTTATTAACTATTTAATAGCTACCTAGCTAAAATAAGTACAAAATTACCTGTAAAATAAATCCTAACCTAAGTTACAATTACACCTAACACTACACTATAATTAAACTAATTACCTAAACTACCTACAATTAATTACAATTAAATTCAATAAACTAAATTACTAAAAAAAAACACTAAAATACAGAAAAAAATTTTTTACAAGAAGTTTAAACTAATTACACCTAATCTAAGCCCCCTAATAAAATATAAAAGCCCCCCAAAATAATAAAATGCCCTACCCTATACTAAATTGCAAGAAGCCCTTAAAAGGGCCTTTTGCGGGGCATTGCCCCAAAGTAATCAGCTCTTTTACCTGTAAAAAAAGAATACAATACCCCCCCAACATTAAAACCCACCACCCACACAACCCTACTCTAAAACCCACCCAATACCCCCTTAAAAAAACCTAACACTACCCCATTGAAGATCACCCTACCTTGAGCCGTCTTCACCCAGCCGGGCACAAGTGGTCATCCGATCCATCCAGAAGTGTTCAACTGATGGGGCAGAAGAGGACATCCAGACCGGCAGAAGTCTTCATCCTATCCGGGCAGAAGAGGACATCCGGACCAGGAGAAGGCTTCATCCAAGCTGCATCTTCTATCTTCATCCATCCGACGAGGAGCGACTCCATCTTGAAGACATCCGGCGCGGAGCATCCTTCCATCACGACGGACTAATGACGAATAACGGTTCCTTTAAATGACATCATCCAAGCAGATTACGGGTTAAAATAATTTATTATAGTGTTTGCAATGTGGGGGGGGCTCGGTTTAGGGGTTAATAGGTAGTTTATGGGTGTTAGTGTACTTTTTAGCACTTTAGTTAAGAGCTTTATGTTCCGGCGTTAGCCCATAAAACTCTTAACTACTGACTTTTAAATGCGGTAGGAGTCTTGGAGGTAGAGGCTGTACCGCTCACTTTTTCCAAGACTCGTAATACCAGCATTAGGCAAATCCCATTAAAAAGATAGGATACACTATTGACGTAAGGGGATTTGCGGTAGCCTCGAGTCGCGGAAGAAAAGTGAGTGGTACACCTGTACCTGCCTGACTCGTAATACCAGCAGGCGTTAAAAAGCAGCGTTGGGACCTCTCAACGCTGCTTTTTAAGGCTAACGCCAAACTCGTGATCTAGCTGTTTGTTTGCTAACATTATATGTTCACACTTTTTATGGATTTTTAATGTCTACTTAGAAACTGGACTTATACTTCTGTTATCATCCTTATGTAGATGCCTATAAATTATATAAAAAGTTTAGCTCACTCCCTACAGTGTAAGTTCATCAGATAAAAGCTACATTTCTTTTTTAAAGGTACCCAAAATAAGCTTACACATGGAGACACTTCAATTTTACCTGATAGACTAGGAGGATAAGCTTCCACCAACACAAGCTGTTAATAACTTAGTTGTTCTTTAACCATATAAGAGAAATATTATATTGAAAATGCGTCTCCAAGAGAAAGATATAGTTGACAGGCTAATTGGCAAACACCTAACTTGGAGGTCCATCTAGTTCCCTCTCATATAACTCTTAGGTTTAAACCCTCATTGCAGCTATTGTTTTAAATTTGTTATATTTTAAGGGTACTGGTTTTAGTACAAATATAACCCACAGCATGAAGGTCCATAACATTAAATTGTGAATCTAATGTGAGTACTTATAATAAAAAGGAGTGGATGAGAATGTTCCAAGTATAGATCCTACCATCTGGTAACTACCAATATATCATCTTGCTAATGTATAGGTCCTCTGGGACCTATACACATTTCATTGTTATGTCATGATACTTTCACTCATGATACTTTGTAATAGAGCTACCCCATGTTAATTTACATCATACAACCATCTATCTAGTAAATTAATAGTGAGCATTTATAGTATCCGTTATATTCTACAATTTGTTATATCAGTTACTAAAGTTTCTTAAATATTGTTCTTAAATCCATAAGCTTACATTTGTGGTAATGCAATATGTCATTGGGCATTTATTTTTACTTTTGTTATTGATCTTGCTTACTTTATCTAGATAGCTAGGTGATGGTTTATTTTTCTAGGGTATACAAATGTTCATTGAGCCAAACTTTATGTTCCATCACCTCATGTCTAACAGTAGTGGATATTTCTTTATCTACGTGTTTAGGCCCGTAAGTGACCACTCTACAAGCTAGTCTTCCTCTTAATAGTAACAATTAAAAGAGGCAGGCCCAAGAGAGACCCTATAAGTCACCTGAGGAACAGTTGATAAATAAAAACGAGGTTCAATTTTATTGTGACCTTACTGGGTATGCACAATTTACTTATATATTGTATTTTGTACATTTTGTTTGTAGCATATCATTTTTATATTTAGGCGTGTTCCCATTTTAGAGGTGAGTCATAACCTTTCGAATACTGATTTTAGGCCCAATATGCTCCAAGTAAATTTGTGCATTAACAAGTATCTCTCTTTTATTTTATAATATTTCATTTGATTTGTAACCCATCCTCTGAATATAACTATGTATACATAAGCACTATATGTTGTATTGTACTAAAACCTTAATAAAAAAATTTGATTTAAAAAAAAGGGCAGGTGTCAAATTATCCCTACAAAAAGCTCAAGGGTGCCGTACTCATGTTAACTTCTTGGGACATGAAGTTACTTCTGAAGGGTTAAATCTTTAGAAGAAGAAGGTTGAAGCCATAATACATTCTAAGAACCCTACTAACGTAAATTAATTAAGATTATTCCTGGGTATGACAACTTATTCTCGCAAATTTATTGACAATTATGCAGAATTAGCTAAACCACTACTACATCGTCTAAAGAAGGATGTAGTATGGCACTGGAGTGAGGCTCAAGAGACAACCATAAGAGAGCTGAAGTGAAAACTCACTCAAGCACCTTGCTTAGCTTACTCTGAAGGTGGTAAACCTTTCTACCTAGAGACAGGTTTCACAGATGTAAGCATGAGTGCTGTTTTATACCAAAAACATGTTAATTTAAGCAACGTTATTGCTTATGCGAGCAAAACTTTATCCCCAGTAGAAATAAAATTTAATGATTGCCAAAAAGTCCTCTTATCTACTGTATGGGCTCTACAAAATTTTCGCAGCTACATACAGGGTGAGAAAATTATTGTAGAAACAGCCTACCAGCCTGTGCTAAATTTGCAAAGCGAGAAAATGAGAGATGGGAACCTGTCCAATAGCCGCATAACAGCTTGGACTCTTTCCTTACAAGGCTGGCCTTTAGAAATTTGCTATAAGCAAAACAAAAAGAATCCAGTCGCACAGGGGCTTGCTGAGCTCCATAACTGTACTGCTAAAGATCATGGGGAAGATTTAATAGAAGATGATTTCCTGGAGGAACAATTGCTTTCCCCATAAAAAATATACAATGAGGACCATTGTCAAACATTACCTTGGGTATATGTTGATGGTTGTTCTTACCATGCCACTATTGATAATGAGCGTAGATTAGTCACTGGCATTGGTATAGCTTGGGCAAATGGATTCCTAAATATTTCTGTAGGATTCAACATTGGACCAAGATCCAGTCAAGTAGCAGAACTCACTGCTATTTTAAAAACCATTTAAATATCTTTTGAACAAGGTATTCATGAATTTGTGATCATTACCGACTCAAATTAGGTGCGTGACAGTTTTGTTGAATACCTGCCAACTTGAAAAAGAAATAGCATGCAGAAAACTAACAACAAACCAGTCAAACATGGCAAGTTGTTCTGCGAGATTGATAAATTAGTGTTTTACAATGGCTTAACTATACACTGGAAAAAGACCAAGGGTCATTCCAGGATTCAAGGTCCTGATAAAGAAGGCAATGATCTTGCAGATTCATTAACCAAACAAGGAGCAATATTTGGAGAGCTCCTCAATATTGACCACTTAATGGGCGCTATTCATGTAGAAGCCATTACCAGAAACAAGGCTTAACAACAAAATGAGCCTAACATGGTACAATGGAGTCAAGATTCTCCTAGTAAGGACCTGATCACTAGTCAAAAAGAAGACCCATTATAGGTATCTTCTATAAACACAAGACCCTGAAAACAACCCCATCTCAAAAGATGACTATATTGGTGAGAAATATCTTAGAATCTTAATGAAATCCAAATCACAATTCAAATTACCAGATGGTTTGTTAATTAAAACCTCCAAAACAGGTATCCAACAATGGGTTGTACCTACCCAGTTCAGGGGTCTCATGCCTCAACATGCTCATGAAGCTCCCACATCTGGCCGTCGTGGTGCCAAATTAACATATGAATTATTGTGTGACTTTGCATTTTGGCCGCATATGTTGAAGGATGTTCAAACCTACTGTCAAGGTTGTTTAATCTGTCCACAGCTCCAACCCACTGTGCCAAAGCATAGAGCCCAATTGCAAAAAAGGGGGATGGTAAATGCCATGGTCAGATATACAAATCGATCTTATTGGTCCAGTTACTAGGTAATCAAGAGGTAACAGATACATGTTAACAGTAACATGGCTGTTCACTAAATGGGTAGAATGCATCAGTGCACCTAATAATAGTGCTGAAACATGTGCAGCATTGCTCATTATCCACGTGTTTTGCAGATTTGGTTTACCCCAGAGAATCTAATCTAATCGTGGGACCACTTCACTAACGAAGTGATGACAAAAATGTGGAAAATACTAGGGGTTAAAAGGAAGCTCCATATTGCATATAGAGCTGCCTCTAGTGGTGGTGTAGAGCTTTACAACCAGTTCATTGTGAAAATACTCAAAAAGTTTGTGAGTGAAACAGGTAAGGACTGGGATGTAAAATTACCCCTAGTCCTAATTGCATTAAGATCAACTCCAAGTAGTGCTACTAAGATGCCACCTTTTGAATTGATGATTGGTAGAAGAATGGTTCTACCTCAACATTTACTGTATCGTACCTCAGATCAGAATTTAATAAACGCTGCTACGACACATCATTATGTGGAAAATTGAAGAAAGAATCTGCAATATGCTTTTGAATTTGCTCAAAGGAACATAGAGAAGATCGCAACGGCCACTAAAACTTATTATGATCTTAAGACTTCCAAAAAGGAATATGAAATTAATGATAAAGTTTATCTTTATAACTTTGGAAGAGATCGGGTTAAGGAGAAGAAATTCCTTCCATCATGGAAGGGTCCTTTTGTCATTACTGTCATTAAAATAAGGATTGCTAAAAATTATATTTTTATGGATAAATGGGTCCATATTTATCAGTTACGAGCGTGCCATCCTAGGGCCCAACTTCAAGTCATATAACAGGCCATATTTCCAAAATACACTAATGAAGTGTTGTAGTTTAGTCATGGATAAGATGTCTAGCTAAAAAGCATAAATATGAGGATTCAAAAATAACGCACTCTCTTTTGGCAAGATTGTCTATAACACTTATACCTCAGCCCACTCACCAATTACACTGGATTTCAGTCAATTCCAATACATGTATCCCACATATATTAGAATGGAAAGGAGGAATTATGTCATGTAAAAGGTGAGATACAATTGTAAGCTATGTGCATAGATATATTGATTAACATTTCACCTTTTACATGACAACCTCGATTAACCTTCAGGCACAGGGTACAAATGTGTCAGCTCACACTATATGTTGCCATCTGAATGAAAAGGGATGTTATGGTAGGAGACCCAGGAGGACCCCACTGCTGACACAGAAACATAAAAAGTTTGCCAGAACTTACCTAAGGAAGCCAAAATCCATTTGGGAGAATGTGCTGTGGATAATCGAAAGAAAATTACAACTTTTTGGTAAAGCCCATCATTCTACTGTTTTCAGAAAAATAAATGAGGCTTTTAAAGAAAAGAATACAGTCCCTACAGTCAAACATGGTGGAGGTTCACTGATGTTTTGGGGTTGCTTTGCTGCTTCAGGCACTAGCTGTCTTGACTGTGTGCATGACATTATGAAATCTGAAGACTACCAAAGAATTCTGTGGTGCAATGTAGGGCCCAGTGTCAGAAAGTTGGGTCTCCCTCAGAGGTCATGGGTCTTACAGCAGGACAATGATCCAAAGCACACATCAAAAAGCACCCAGAAATGGTTTAAGACAAAGTACTGGAGAGTACTGAACTGGCTCGCAATGAGTCCAGATCTCAATCCCATAGAGCACCTGTGAAGAGATCTCAAAACAGAAGTTGGGAAAAGGAACCCTTCCAATCTGAGAGACCTGGAGCAGTTGGTGAAAGAAGAGTGGTCCAAATTTCCATTAGAGAGGTGTAAGAAACTCATTGATGGTTACAGGAAGCAATTGATTTCAGTTATATTTTCCAAAGGGTGTGCTACCAAATATTAAATTGAGGGTGCCAATAATTTTGTCCCAGTACATTTTTGGAGTTTTGCGTGCAATGTGCCATATTTGCCTTTTTTTCTCTCCACTTTTTGTGTCATACCAATACAAAACAAAAGAAATAAACATGAAAATTCCTAAACATTTGTAATTGCAACAATTTTCTGGACAAAGTGATGCATTTTCTGACAGAAATGCAGGGGTGCCAATATTTTTGGCCATGACTGTATATTTATATTCATATAGATACATATTTTAAAAAATAATAATTTATATATATTATTCAGCATTCATTCTCTGCTTGCAAAACGGCAAAATAGCTGATCAGCTGCATGTGGTTCATCTTCTGCAGCAGCTGTTGATCAGACTTGTGCTGTTAGTTTTTCTGATGTTTTTATGTGGTTTTATATTTTATGGTCGTTTGTGACCTCCTACTTTGTGAACCTTTTACTGACACTTGCATATAAATACATGTCTAAATAAACTCCTTTGTATATAGTAGTCCCTGGCCCTCACCCTCTTTTAATAAAGATATAGGACTTCTGACTAGCTGTACATGTGGAGGTGTACTCGCCTGCAGTCTTAGTGTGTCCCAAGGAGCAGTCTGATCCAGGCAGGAGATTTCCCGGAGGAGGAGCATCTGCTACTATATTACAAGTGTCTTTAACATACCTCATACGTTTGAGGTGGAATCACGTGACTGTGCTGTACATCTTTTTATATTGAAGTCACCCAGTTTGTCCTTTATTGCACTAGATGCACCCCCTGTGTCTTTTCTCTATTCCATAGAATACCTGGGAGGATCCTCTCTTGAAGAGGTGAATCTTTTTTTGCTTGCACTGAGCTGCACTTCATGGGGATTGTTTGGAATTGAACCTAAGGATACCTAATAGACATTCTCTCCTAAGGACTGCCTATTTAAGTAGTTGTATTCACCTCCTGTCAGATACCAGTCACGCTTGTGTATATATATTATATGTATTCAGTGGAGGTGTAGAGATCTGGCAGAATCCAGATCCATTACCAGACCTACAAAACACGGGTGGGGTCAGCACTCTCAGGCCGGACCGGGTACATATCCCATGACCCTGCAACATGCACAGCCCTGGGTGCAAACCAGCACTCTCAGGAAGCTGCACTGTCACCAGAGTCGCAGGCAGTTAACCCCAGACAGGCCTGGGTGCAAGGCCCAAACAGGAAAAATTACAAACAAATAATACATTAATATAGCACACAGAGAACGTCCAGCACTCACTCACAAGCTCTCAACTAAGATAAAAAGCAGCAATGGAAGAGTTAGTTACCGCATCTGGCCAAATGGGAAAAGCCCAGGTACCTCGTCAAGGTCTCTTCCAAAAAAACCTGGGTCCCTAAACAGCCACACAATATAGGCTCACAATCAAACAACTGTGAAAAAAGCAACTGTGAAAAAATGGAGGGTGCACAGGCTTATGTAATCTCCCCAAACATATACAAAACACGGGTGGGGTCAGCACTCTCAGGCCGGACCGAGTACACATCCTATGACCCTGAAACATGCACAGCCCTGGGTGCAAACCAGCACTCTCAGGAAGCTGCACTGTCACCAGAGTCGCAGGCAGTTAACCCCAGACAGGCCTGGGTGCAAGGCCCAAACAGGGAAAATTACAAAAAAACCTGGGTCCCTAAACAGCCACACAATGCAGGCTCTCAATCAAACAACTGTGAAAAAATGGAGGGTGCACAGACTTATGTAATCTCCCCAAACATATACAAAACACGGGTGGGGTCAGCACTCTCAGGCTGGACCAGGTACAAATCATATGACCCTGCAACATGCACAGCCCTGGGTGCAAACCAGCACTCTCAGGAAGCTGCACTGTCACCAGAGTCGCAGGCAGTTAACCCCAGACAAGCCTGGGTGCAAGGCCCAAACAGGGAAAATTACAAAAAAATAATACATTAATATAACACACAGAAAAAGTCCAGCACTCACTCACAAGCTCTCAACTAAGATAAAAAGCAGCAATGGAAGAATTAGTTACTGCATCTGGCCAAATGGGAAAAGCCCAGGTACCTTGTCAAGGTCTCTTCCAAAAAAAAAACCTGGGTCCCTAAACAGCCACACAATGCAGGCTCACAATCAAACAATTGTGAAAAAATGGAGGGTGCACCCAGGCCTGTCTGGGATTAACTACCTGCGACTCTGATGACCGTACAGCTTCCTGAGAGTGCTGGTTTGCACCCAGGGCTGTGCATGTTGCAGGGTCATTGGATGTGTACCCGGTCCAGCCTGAGAGTGTTGACCCCACCCGTGTTTTGTATATATATATATATATATATATATATATATATATATATATATATATACACTCACATTTATATATATATTAAAATAAAAATATTTTACTCTATGTGAAGAATATAGCAATTAAAAGTATTTCTTTAGCGCAGCTGGTCCAGTGCAGTGTCAGGTACAAGAGAGTCCTGAAGAAGATAAGTTAAATGAAGAAGACATTTTTATTCCACCAAATGAATGGGTAAAACTTGTTTTGAGACCAGAGACCTTAACTTGCCATTAAGGTTCCACTAGATGATTTCCTATCTGCATATATTGAAGGCTTATATACCAGCTTAATGATTGGCCAGTTTTATTAGGCATGTAAACCTTGGATGAAAAGGCCATTTTTTAATGATGTTTTTTTTATTTAAGAAAAAGGATTGAATTTTACTTATTCTCTGATGGCCCATTGAATGAGGGATGCTAGGTCCCTCAGCAGCTGTATCCACTGCCTTACTATGTGAACATGATTTCCATCAGTAAGAGGCAAAAACACCACTACTTTCAAGAGCTTTGATTCACACTATACTCCAAGTAGAAAAGAAAAGCCAGAGATACAGAAAAGAACCAAAGCGGAGCATAGTGCAAAAACAAGTACTACTAACAGCAGTGTATATAATAAAAATGGCTTGTGGACTCTCACCTTCATGAAAAAAATTAATTTGTCAGGTAAGCATAATATTTTTTTTTTTCATAAGATGGCAAAAGTCCACAAAAACATTACATGTGGGATCCAAAACCTAAGCAGTGAAGTCCATGAAGCAGGGTGGGGCAATACAAGAAGGTAAACATGTTACTGATAAGACACAACAGCCCTCAGTACTTTCCTACCAAAGGTTGCTTCAGCATAATCAAAATAGTAAAATTTGAAAAACATAAGAAAGAAGACAACGTAGCCACCTTACAAAACTGATTAATGGAGGCATCACTATGAAAAGCCCAAGAAATAGCCACTTTTCTAGTAGAATGAGCAGTAATTTATTCAAAGGAGAGGCTTTCCAGCTACATTTTTTAAATTAATGCCTTAAACCAAACAACAAAAAAGTAACAGAAGTACCCCTTATGACATTGCAAGGTCCACAGAAATGGACAAAAAGTGCAGATTCCAGTTGATTCTATGTACAATTTAAGAACTTTAACAACAACTTTAACAACATAAAGGTTAATGAGTAGCCTTAAAAGTCTTGGAAGCTGAACACAAGGGAGGAAAGGAAATGCCTTGATTGATTGTATCTATGCATACCACGTGGAGAGGAAGAGAATAGCTAGTTCAGAAAACAAGGAGAGCTGTAGGTCTAACCCATGAGCTCCAATGATGGAGCTTGAAGCACCCTCAGAACCAAACAGACTCCAAGGTGGAGTAGTTGAACAAATAACAGGTTTGAGTTTTATCAGCACCTGAACAAATATCTAAATATCAGGAAGTTGAACAATCTTGATGTGATACAAAACAGACCCTTTTAGAGCTTAAAAGAACTTGCTAACAAATCTTTCTCCAAGCTGTCATCGAAAAAATCTAGGACTCAAGGAATCTGAAATAATGTCAAACAGGCATTGTTTATCTGCACACCATGCCAAATAAGTCCTCCATACCTTGTGGCAGATGTACCTGGACATAGGCTTTTTAGTTTGAATCAAGGTTTCAATCACCTTGTCAAGACAGTCTATTGGACAAAATATGTTCAATCGCAATGCCATCAAAGCTAGTACTGAGGTCCTGATGAAAGAGCTGAAGCAATCAGATTAACTGAAGCCTTTTCCTGCAAAATTCAGGATATCATTCAGGGCAGCATCAGAACCAGAGGAAAGATGTACAGTAAACTGTATGATCATTGTACCACTAAGGCATCTATTAGATCTGCAAGAGTATTTCTAGACTTGGCACAATAATAGGGAAACTTGTAATTCAAAAGAGAGGCCATGAGATCTTTTGAGCCACCCACAATTGATGCTTACACCACAATGTCTGCATTGGAGTGGTCTGGTTTGCTTGCTAGTGGAAGTACTAAGGGAGAGTAGGTTTTCTTGGACAACCTAAGCATAAGATATTCAGAATAACAACTAAAGGCTGTCATTGCACTGCAAAAGAGTAGTACTGTATGAGGTGCCTTTCAGATTTTGTCAATTACACACCATGACCTCCCTGTTACAGAGGCTTCTCATGTTGTGGGAACCCTAAGCTCAGATGAGAGGGATCCATTTAATTCCTGGGGGCTCTTATCAGATGAGTGGAACACAGAACAGTCTCTCAACAGAGGTATGGGAATATATGCTTGAGGGGAGCGAAACCATATGGATGTGACAGCTCTCCTCCTGTGAAGAGAAATTGCCAATTAGTGAAGCTATTAGCTGCCTTTCTGCTGACTATTTATAGAGTGGTTTCAGTCTTAGCTGAAGCCCAGAACACCCACAGCGGAGAGAGCTGGCAGATGTGAGGACTCAACAGTACAACAAAGGTAGAATGCTGCATCGAAAAAACAAAAAGAAGTGCCCAAAAGCTCTAAAAAGTGAACGCTTTATTAAATCACAGAAACAACTTTGGGTGTGCTGATTAGATTTGACGTATTTTGGCATTTGGCAGTAATCATAGATCCTGTTCTATCAGTATACCACATCTTTAAAAAACACTGTGCATTTGTTGGTTACTAACTCTGTAGCACTCCACACCCTTTTTAACTGTTTAAATACCATCACATTAATGATGGTAATTTACAAAATCATCAACTACATAAATTTAACACTGCTAAGGGGAAGCAATGCAGGGGCTAGCAATGCAGGTTACATAGCAGTAGTGTAAAATCATATGTTCACATCGCTTAAGTGAACATTTATAAGTGAGACATTAACAATTGGGCAAAAGAATTACGCAAGAATTGAACAAGGATTGGACAAGGGATAAGGCAAGTTCTGTTGTAATACTATGTTTTATTCACTGTTTGCTTAGTTTGTAATAATGCTCAATTTCTTTACATTCCTTTTTGGTACCTTTTGCCTCTATAACAAATTACTTTATTCTATTACTCCTTCCCCCTTACCACCTGCACTGTTCATCAGTGCATCTCTCTTAACCTCACCTTACTTTTGTATTCATGAACGTCGCACATTCCTAAAACTCTCTCTACCCCTTGCAATTCAGCCCGAAAACAATCTCATTACTGCAAATCTGCATCTCATCTCATGTAACTCTCCCTCTTGCTCATACTAGCTGCTGGCGACATCTCCCCTAATCCTGGTCCCCCACAACGTCCTAGACTTGCACAGCCATGTGTGCCTTTCAATAGACTTCAAAAACAAAACTCTGGTAACCTTAATGTTATTCCTTTTGCATCTAAAACCACCACCCCCTTCACTTGTGCACCCTGGAACTCTCACTCTGTTTGCAACAAGCTCACTTCTGTCCATGGTCTCTCCCACTCTCTTAACCTTCTGGCTCTTACAGAAACCTGGCTTTCTGCTTCAGACACAGCATCCACTGCTGCACTGTCACATGGGGGTCTCCATTTCAGCCACACTCCTAGGTCTGGCAATAGACAAGGAGGTGGTGTTGGTATTTTACTTTCCTCTTGTTAAACCTTTCCACAAATACAGCCCTTCTCGTCCCTCACATTTTCTTCATTTGAAGAACACATGACTCGTTTATTTTCTCCCCTCTCTATACATGTTGTAGTCATATACCACCCCCTGGCTCCCCTACTTGATTGTTAGATCACTGTGCTGCCTGGCTTCCTTATTTCCTTTCCTCATACACCCCTGCCCTCATTCTTGGCGACTTCAACATCCCTCTTGACAATCCCACGGCCTACTTTGCAAAACAACTTGTCAACTCTGCCTGTCACAATGGACTGACTCACTCACAAAGATGGTCTGATTTTCAGCTATCAATGCACTATCTCAAATTTCACAAACTCCCCTTTTCTTATTTCTGACCATCATCTCCTAACTTGCAACATCACTTCCCTCCCTACAACCCCCCTTCCTCTACCCTTCACACCAAACTTCACAGAAGCACTAAGTCATTAGATCAGCAACAGATCACTAGCTCTCTCAAACCTTTCCTTTCTTCCATTACCTCCTTTTCCTACTCTGACCAATCTATCTGCCACTATAACTCCACCCTTACATCGGTCATTGACATTCTGGCCCCTCCTACCATAGCTCAGAAACCACACTCTCATCCTCAGCCCTGGCATACTCCTCTGACACGGTACCTACGCAGATGTTCCTGTACTGCTTAGCGACACTGGAGGAAATCTCGGAGTTCAGTTTCACTACAAGTTCATCCTGAACTCCTACTATTCTGCTCTTAATCTTTATTAGCAACAATACTTCTCTAATCTGTTTTCCACGTTCAATACTCTTCTCCGCCCACCCCCACCTCCTAATACAACTTCTTTCTCAGCTCAAGATTTTGCCAGCCACTTCAATAACAAAATTGACTCCATCAGAAATGAAATCAGCTCTCAACATACTACCAATCCCCCACCCCCTCAAAAGGTCACAATCATCCAAAACCCAAATACCCATGAATTTAGCTCTTTTGCCCCTGTTACCGAGGAAGAAGTTTCTGTCCTTATACTGTCCTCCCACCTCACTACCTGTCCCCTTGACCCCATCCCCTCACAGCTACTCCCCTCCCTCTCTTCTACCCTCACCCCAATACTCACACACATTTTCAACCTCTTCCTCATTACTGGTATATTTCCCTCATCTCTAAAACATGCACTGGTCACACCTATCCTCAAAAATCCTTCCCTCGATTTAACCTTCCCATCTAACTACTGTCCTATTTCCCTATTCCCTCTTGCCTCAAAGCTCCTCGAAAAGCTAGTATATGCACGTCTATCCCATTTCCTTACACTAAACTCTCTTCTTGACCCACTGCAATCTGGATTTCGTCCCCATCACTCCACAGAGACAGCAATTGTCAAGGTTACCAATGACCTACGTACAGCAAAATCCAAAGGCCACTTCTCTCTGCTTATCCTCCTTGATCTGTCTGCAGCCTTTGACACTGTTGACCACCCTCTTTTGCTCCAAACCCTCCAATCCTTTGGCATCTGCGACACAGCTCTCTCGTGGTTCTCTTCCTATCTTTCTAACCGTACCTTTAGTGTAGCCTTCTCCAGGGCATCCTCTGCCCCATTACCACTTTCTGTTGGGGTACCTCAAGGCTCTTCTCTTTTCAATCTACACGTCATCATTAGGTTCCTTAATAAAGCCTCAAGGGTTTTAATATCATTTGTATGCCGATGACACCCAAATCTACCTCTCTGCATCAGACCTACCTCCTTCCTTACTAACCCATGTCACTAACTGTCTTTCTCATATCTCATCTTGGATGTCCTCTCACTACCTTAAGCTAAATCTCTCCAAAACTGAACTCCTTATTTTTCCCCCTTCTTCCAAAATCTCCACCCCCCCAATTTTCTGTAACTGTTGATAATTCCCTCATTACCCCTACCCCGCATGCCCGATGTCTTAGGGTCACACTTGACTCAGACCTTTCCTTCACTCCTCACATTCAGTCCTTAGCTAAAGTCTGCCACTTCCACCTTAAAAACTGCTCTAAAATTAGACATTTCCTTACACAAGACACAATTCTCTCTGGTCTACTTAGCTGTCACCTAGCTCCTTTACAATCCATAATGAATGCCTCTGCCAGGCTCATCTTCACCTACTGCACCTCTCTATCTTATCTCCAGATACTCTCCCTCCCGTCCCCTTCGCTCTGCTTATGATCTCCTCCTCTCCTGTTACTTCCTCACATTCCCATTTACAGGACTTCTCCAGACTGGCCCCCATCTTGTGAAACTCCCTGCCTCGCTCCACAAGACTCTCCCCTAGTTTTAACAGCTTCAAGCGCTCCCTAAAGACTCTACTTTTCAGGGATGCATAAAACAACACTAACCTTTCCTAACTCCATTGCCTTCCCCTTGACCCCCTTAGAATGTAAGCCTATGAGCCCAGCTGCTTGCAGATCGCCTTCATAAGAGCCGACTACAACAGTGCAACTCTCGGCAGGGCCCCTACCCATTTGATCCCTATAAATGTTATCCTGTATACCAACTATGTTTATAGCGCTGCGTAATCTGTTGGCGCTCTACGAATACCTGTTAATAATAATAATAATAATAACTACTGACTCCTATTTGTTATTACTTCTATGAAATTGTCCAAAGTGCAAAATTTTAATAACATAAAGTTGCTCATAATAATGCAATAAATTAGTAATTAAAAATTTCAAGTTGTATTGTATTAGTGGTTAAAACATAATTTATTCTCTAAACTATCCCATAGTTGACTTATCATATCTCGTGAGTTTCTTTCTTTTTTTCCAGGAGGAGATCGTATTTGTCCCCAGCCCTATCCTTTTTATCTTTTATGTTTTATTTTTTATTTTTGGCGTTATTCACTTCTATCAAGTTTTTTGCGATATCCACTTCTATCAAGTCTGTTAAAGCACTATAAGTACTTTTGTTATTCACTAGACTTTAAGCCAATCCACTACATCACCATATAGCGGCCTGAAGCCGTTCTTTACTCATTTCTGGAAACAGACCCTTGTTTTTTGGTATTTTTAAATAGGACACTTTTTTCATCATTTTTTTCATTTTTTATCATCTCTACACGATTTTTAACACATTTTTTACATTGACATTCACATGGTTTAAATTGTGTGGATACACAAGATGGCACTGTTGTGCAATCAATTCAGCACAGGAAGATGAATAACAGGTGAGGGTATATAAAGGCATTTACCTGTGTATGTCCAATTATACATGACTAAGAGCCTGCTGAGGCTTGAAACGTTGTATGTCTATTGCTGAGGACCCTATGTGAAATAAAGGGTCTTTTAAAGAATTATTGGTGGCTGGAATACATTTTGTTCTTTGGAGTATTTGGGACCTGGCAAGTCCTTTATTCCTTGCCCCATTTGGAAAAGAAGAAAAGAGACTGAGTGTGCTGTTTTCCTACCTCTCTGGTAAATATATTGCTTGCCATTGGAAGTACTTCCACCTCACTATGGCTGAAGGTATGACAAATATTACCACAGATGTACCAGTGGGTCCACAGATGTTTTTTTATGATGAGGAAACTGCACAACAGATTAACTCTAATGTTACTGGAAATAGAGACTTTTTAAAAATTTCTCCCTCTGAAGCCACAAGCAAAATCTTTGAAAAAGAAAGCAAGAAGAAAATGATGTTGGAACTACATGCTATAACTCTGTCGGAGTACCATAAAGTACAACATATTCCTAGAGGTTTGAGGATGTCTACATGCCCTACTCTTTTTTCTGATCGAAAAGAATACACTGATAAATTTGAGAGCATTCTTAATAAATGTTCTTTTGACCTGATTACATGGACTGTTGAATTCGCACAAAGAGAGATCGATATATATAAAGCACAGATTAACCAACAGAAAGAACAAATGGTTAAAAACTTACCTCTAGATGAATATAAAAAAGTTGTGATGGAGGTGGAAAAGTCTGTGAGTGATTACAGGAAACACCTGGAGAGCAGAAAACGGACGAAATTCATCAGAGATGAACAGGACTACAGCCATGGAACAGTCTACAGATGGTGCCAGAGTACAGGTTTTGCCAGGAGGGGAAATTATGCTGCACAAGATCGTGGAGGATGGAATAAACAGACACTGATACAAGAGGATGCCAATAGCAGCCTGGAATCATCTGCCGGTTTTTTGACCGAGGACTCAGACGCAGATTCTATTGCGGCGGCAGGAAACACAAGAGGTGGCACTTCCGACAGGCCGATGAAGTCAGATTGACAACGGACACGCCGAGCGAGAGGAGCGCAACGGGGCCAGTACCGGTACTAGTGTCCTCCATGCCTACAAAGACGGTCAATCAGGCATTAAGGTATGAGCGGGTTAAGGGCCCTAGAAAAGGGTATATGGCCAGGGAAGATGTTGGCAACGGCAACCCTGATACAGCATTAAATAAGGCTTGTAGTCGATCACAAGAATTTGAATGCATAGGTAATGTCTGTGGGGTCAAAATAATTGCCGACACACATGCTACAGATATGTCTAACATGGCTAATGCAGTTAACACACAAATGGATATAACCTGGTCTCATACCTTAATTGAAAAGGCCAAAGATTATCAAAAAGAAATCGGGACATTTAAACCCTGTGACAAAACCTTTAATATAAATAATATCATAACGACTGACGCTTTGTCTAATTTACAAACCACCGCTGTGGAGTCAAATATTGGTTCACAAACATCTGAACTGAACATTACTCAAGACAAACAGTGTATATCAATTTTTGGTGAACAAAATGTCAATTTCAATGTAACTAATGTGACTTTAAATGAATTTCTGACTGCTGATACTATGAGCCTGCATGCTAATGATGTGAATGAGACCACCATGACTAATAATGAATGTTCCAGCACTGCACCTAAACACGCTAATCTGAGTATGAATGTGAGTTAATGTGTTTTTGATTTAAATGATCCTACACAACGGTCTAATAATTTATTGACACTTAATGAAAGTTTGGTTCACAATTTGTCTTCCTACACTTTGTCCAATGAGGAGGAAATAGCCTTGAATAAAGGTCTATCTTACTGTCTAGATAACTATTGTAATGAGTTCTTGGTTCAACAAGACTTGCAAAAGTTCTTTAGAAAACTTAAACTGAAAATGTATTTTGCAATGCAAAAAAACTATGCACAAACACCTAATGTGAATACCACTAATGTAATTAAATTTAAAGATGTTAAAGAATATGGTATTCCTAAAAAAGCACTTTCACACCTGCAGTAACACATAGTACAGCTACTTACATGAATCTAGTACAAAAAGAGATTGATAATCTATTCAAAAGAGAGAGGAAAAAGAAATTAGTACAGAAAAATAAAAAAGACAAACTTGCTATAAAAACACTGAGCAATAATAAAGAGGTTATCATTAAGGAGGCCGACAAGGGCGGAGCCATTGTCCTCTTAGATAAAACTGATTATATGGCAGAAATAAATAGACAGCTGGCTGATAGTCAAGTTTATCAGGTGTTAAACAGAGACCCAACTATTATGATTAACAAAGAGATTAATAATATTTTGGAACTGGCTGTGAAAAGGGAAGTTATTACAGAGTCGTCTAAAGAAGCTTTATATATTGATAATCCAATAAGACCAGTAATTTATGTTCTACCCAAAATCCACAAAGCAAAAGAAAAACCGCCTGGTAGGCCCATTGTGGCTGGGATGGGCTCTATTATTTCTTCTATCTCTATTTTTCCGGATAAAGTATTGCAGCCATTTGTCAAAAAAGCAACCTCATATGTCAGGGATACTAATGATTTCTTATCTAAGCTGAAAGATCTGGGATATGTTGGGGGAAAATGTATTCTATTTACTTTAGATTTCTCCAGCTTATATACCTCTACAAAACACACTAGCGGGATCTCAGCTGTAGAAAATGTCCTTAGATCTACCAGTGACTATACCATGATAGAAATTGACTTTTTAATTGAGCTACTTTCTATTATATTGTATCATAATTATTTTTTATTTGGAGATACATATTATTTACAAAGAAAGGGGACAGCAATGGGCACCAACGTCGCCCCCACATACGCCAACATTTTCATGAATAGCTTTGAGGAATACTATGTATATACTCATCCTTTGTTCCAACGCTATGGCGCCTCCTGGTGGAGATATATTGATGATGTGTTTGGCGTGTGGGGGGGCGACGTTGGTAGCCTCTTGTCTTTTATACAGGATTTAAACAATTCAGTTACAGGACTCAAATTTACGTTAAATATGAATGAAATAGGTATTGAATACCTGGATACATTTGTATATAATAAGGAAGGATTTCTAAACACAGATCTTTACACCAAGAGTACTGATAGGAATAATTTGCTAAAATATGGTAGTTACCATCCTGAAAGTATATTTAAAGCAATTCCTAAAAGTCAATTTACTAGAGTTAAACGGATTGTAACAGACAAGGATCAATGTAAATACAGATTAGGACAGATGGGTAATAAATTTATAGAGAGAAATGATCCACCTACATTAATTTTGAATCAATTGGATGCTATCATTAAGGATACTGATACGGTAAAGAAAACACAAAAACAAGAATCAAATCGTATAATTTTTGTTACACAATTTAACAGACTAAATAATAAAATAATGGGCATTTTAAAAAAAAACTGGCATATTTTGAGGGATTGTAATCCAGAAGTTATTGAATTTAAGGAGTTCCCAATGGTAGCTTATAGGAGAAATAGGATTATCAAGGATATGTTGGTGCATTCAGACATTGGTAGCCACAGACAAGAAAGCCAAAGAACTATTGGCCCTAAAAGATATGGTTGCTACCCATGTCTGAGTTGCAGCAACTGTAGCTCTATGATAAAGGGTGAGTACTTTTACCATCTCACCAATGGGAAAAAAATTAACATTAACAAATATTTAACCTGCAGGTCAACACATTGTGTTTATCTTATCAAATGCCCTTGTGGCCAAATTTATATTGGCGAGACCTGTAGAGAGGTAAGGGAGAGGATAACTGAACATAAATCTAATATAAGATGTAAGAACAAAGAAGCTCCAGTTTCCTCTAACTTCCTCTCTATGGGTCATAATATTAGCCAACTTAGGTTTCAAATTTTAGAACAGATTGATAGGCCCAGACGAGGTGGAGATAGGGAGCAGCTACTAAAAACCAGGGAAATGTTTTGGATATATAAATTTAGGCTGACCATATTTCCTTGACACAAAAATGGGACATTGAGATGTCAAAAACGGGACTGGGTTAAAATTCTTTATTCATAGGGGAAAAAAGTAAGATTTTAACAAAAGTTCTTTTATGACATGAATATAAACTATTGAGCCAACAATTATCCTCAGCTGAGTTGCCCAAAATCATTGTTACATGGTGGATAAACTGAGAAAAATGTGGAAATAGTTACTTGATAATGATAATTGTTATTTATAACGTCTGTACAACCAGCACTGCAGCAGCATAATAATAAGCATAATTAATGACAATTTAATTGATTGACAGGCACAGACACTGGTCTTACTTTGGCCATGCACAATTCTTGCAGAACTTAGACATTTGATCTACTTGATCACTATGTTTGTATGTTCACACTGTGACACAAGAAGATGGTAAGAATTATCTCTCTAGTGATGGTCAGCCACTAATTCTGGTGATGGCAGAGGCAGATGATCATCACATCAGATGATGACAGATCTAGTCCGACTTCTGTCCTTACTAGGCACTAGCTAGTAGTTCTAACTTCCCTCCCGTGACCAGTCTCTCTCCTCAGTTCAGTCTGACAGCTCACGACTGAGTACTGACCTGCTGTCACTTGCTTTCAATGATCACGCCCCTAATTTTGAGTGCGGGCGGCATAGATGCGGTGCTGTGGATCATGTGGGCATGGCCACCCAACCCAAACCCTGCAGTTAAAAAAAACTACCCTTCCTGCCGGCAGGGAGTTTAAAAAATGTTAGTAAGTGGTATGTGTGCTAAAAAATGACACTTGCGCTGGTCGCACAGTCTAATAACCCTCAAAACGGGACAAAATGAATATTATTAAAGAAACGACGGGACAGGGGAAGAAACATAAAATAACGGTACTGTCCCTTTCAAAACGGGACATATGGTCAGCCTATATAAATTGGAATCAATGAAGCCAAAAGGAATGAACAAAGATTTTGATTGGAGTCTTTTTTTTCTAGAAGAAAATTGTATACTATAAAGAGAAACTTTTTGGATTGACATGTTTAAATAACATAGAGTTGTGTCAAATGAACTATATAGTGGTTGTGTATATGACCTCTTTTTAATTATATGTACATGGGTTTTAAATGATGTTTTTTTAAAGGAAATGTTTTGTGTGAATATTTATTCACCCCCTGTGCTGAATATGAAATACATTGATTTTTTTTGTATCCACAAGATGGCACTGTTGTGCAATCAATTCAGCACAGGAAGATGAATAACAGGTAAGGGTATATAAAGGCATTTATTTACCTGTGTATGTCCAATTATACATGACTAAGAGCCTGCTGAGGCTTGAAACGTTGTATGTCTATTGCTGAGGACCCTATGTGAAATAAAGGTTCTTTTAAAGAATTCTTGGTCGCTGGAATACATTTTGTTCTTTGGAGTATTTGGGACTTGGCAAGTCCTTTATTCCCTGCCCCATTTGGAAAAGAAGAAAAGAGACTGAGTGTGCTGTTTTCCTACCTCTCTGGTAAACATGTTACTAAGTACAGATTAAACTGTTATTAATAGAGGTCCAACAGTGTCCTCCTTATACTATATATACCTCTGGAAAATTAATCCAGATGACAAGTGGCTCAAAACAATGCAGGAGGGGTGTTTTGTACAATTTACATATAAAGAAAAATTAGGTTTGCTAATGAAATCTGGTTGTGCTGTTGCAATTGTGATATTAGTTGTACCTTTAGATTACTCGGTCCTATGTAACACGTTTGATTGTTAAATGAATGTATGCACTAAATATCTACTGTTACTGGTTTTGATTACCCTAAATAAAAGAAAAAAATGCATTGGTATCAGATGATACCTGGCAAAAGGAACCAGATTCGATGCATCCACCATTAACTTCCATGTACAGAGCTACCACAGGAAGTGGTGTGTTGAAGACGAGCATGTGCTTTCTCCAGCTTGATCATGCGTTCTTCTGTCAGAGACAGCCTCATGAAAACTGAGTCTATAATAGACACTAGGAAGGAAACTTGAGTTTGGAGGAACTGTCTGAATCAAATGCACTCTTCTTAAAAGGAAACCAGAAAGGTCTATAAGCTGAGGAAGCCTTGGAGCACTCTACTCATGAGAAGTAACATCCAGTCTAGGTATGTGTCTGTGCTTAACTGAGGAAGGTATTGCAGCCATAAGTTCAGCTATAACAGAATGGATTTATTCTTTAAACGTAGCAAACATTTTGTATAGTCTCCTCAGTGTATTCTGACATGAGTCAGGCAGTGTTAGACATATGCAAATGACCATGGTCTGGGGCATTCATCTCTTTGCGCGCTGGATATATTCTTGTTTGATACAACACACAAATATCTAGATTTTACCTTTAGGCACATTATAAATATCAGCTGCAATCTCTGTACATGTTTTTTTGCTGGGATGGTGAACACAACTGCAAAATGTTTCATTCTTTTACACAACAATCTTTGATTAATTTATTATTTAACAATATAGATAATTTAAGCTTGCACAAGTGGCACAGACGTACGTATACAATCAGGTACAGAATCCTTTATAATGTATACTCTCTGAGCATAAAGGAATAAGTCAAATGCAAATAAAAGGTGGTGGTTATACTTTCATCCACTGAATCAAAGCCTCTCATTTAATCCATGTCTACTGACGTGACAACTACTATAATTGTTTTATGGCTCCATTACAAAATATTTGAATTTGTATAAAAAAACATTATATAAAGACTATAAAGTAGCTTTTTTATGTTTTCAGTGTAACCGAAGAGCTTCCAACTTAGGGGTTAATCACAATCCTTTAGAAAAAGCTTATTTAATGATTTTTAACAGAAAAACACTATTAATGTCTATGGGGATTTTGTAGAATAATTGTTTGATAAGTTTTTCGAAAGGATTGACCCATTATTTAGATAAATTGGTTAAATTAGAAAAGCAAATTCTAGCTAGAGACAGTAATTACAAAACATGTATGCTGTCTTGCTATAGAACATTGATACAAAATATTACGACTGGCACTGTGACAGGTAATACAAGGAAAAAACATAAATTATGCTTACCTGATCATTTCCTTTTCTTCTGATGGAAAGAGTCCACAGCTGCATAAATTACTTTTGGGAAATAAGAACCTGGCCACCACTCCCCTCATCCCCCAGTCATTCTGCAGAGGAACAAGGAACAGTAGAAGATATATCAGGGTGAAAGGTGCCAGAAGAATAAAAGGATGCCCCACATAAATTTACGGGTGGGAAGCTGTGGACTCTTTCCATCAGAAGAAAAGGAAATGATCAGGTAAGCATTATTTATGTTTTTCTTCTTAAATGGAGAGTCCACAGCTGCATTCATTACTTTTGGGAAAAAAATACCCAAGCTATAGAGGACACTGAATGGCAAGACGGGAGGGTACAATAGGCGGCCCACACTGAGGGCACCAGTCCTGAACCTCTACCCAATACAAAATCCTGCTTCGTCCGAAGCCGAGAAAAATTTGAAAGGAAAAACCCCAAGGACACTGACTCGCAGCTAGACCAGAAGCCAAACTAGAGACCGCAAAATGGACTCAACTGAGCCAACAGTTTTACAGGAGACACTGTCGCCCAACAGACGGTCCCCAACCAACTCACCCCCCATTATTGAAGGGAACATCAGCCGAAAACCCCCAAGGGGACAAGGCAAGGAGAACCAAGGAAACCGAAAGGTCCCCTCCAAAAAAAGAACACCTACAATAGTGAGCCCAACTCACAAAGACCCAAAGGGGTCCAAACAGGAAAGGAGGCCATGCCTATATCATCGAAACCCGGGATAAAACCGGGCACAGAGACAGAAATAACTTCTCTCCAACATCCTGCAAGTACTGAATGCAACCAAAAAGGGCAAAAGTCCTCCCAGCGTCGGAACAGAGAATGCCAAAGTATTCAAACACAAAAAAATGTTGAAGAGACCCAGATGAAAACCCCAAGTTGGAGAACCCAGAGTCCATAACAGGACGACACAGAGGGTACTTGCGAGGAGTAGAAGCAGTCAGGCAGAAAGCAGACTGCAAAAACAATCCTCATACAGAGGGCATGCTCCAGGCAACCTAAGCCGCCAGACCCACACACAGCTCTCTAAAAAAGGTAACACAAAACCTAAATTGAGGCCCCCCGAGAAGGAGAGTATACCTTCAGAGCCTGAAGGAAGAGAGAACTCCCCTCTAAAAACAAAGGAGCAAGTTGAAAGGAAATCCATATCCTAACAGACTGAGCTAACAGGATAGACTCAACAAGTCTGCACATGCAAAGGAGACTGCGACCTGAACGCAGTGCCTTAGATCACTCGGCCATCCTGACCTGCAGACCCCCACTCAGCTGGACCAGCCTCAGGGACCCCTAACCGGGTAACAGAAGAATCCCAAAACTGGTACAGGAACGAGCGTAAGGATAGCACAGCCATCCCCACAGAGTACAGGTACAACCCGACTCTGAAAACAGACGACAGGACCCAACCAGGAGAAGCCCCAAGAAAGGACTCCATCTCCATAAGGAGGAGAATATCCCCTAAAGAAAAGGGATGAAGCCAGAAAGGCAACAACTGTCCTCAAGGCCCAAAGCCACCGGCTAATGGGAAGATAAATCCCCAACACGAATGTCCTAGAAAAGGACCCTCCTACAAGTGGCTTGCCAAGCAGTGACACAGCCAACCCATTCGCCTGCAGAGCAGGTAATTCACGGGTTACACTGGCAAGCTGACCAAGGGAATGCAACCAAAAGGTGCACCAGAAATGGACATCCAGCTCCCGCAGCTGGGTATGAACTAACAACCCTTGAGGCACAAGGCACAATGCTAACCCTAGAGCACTGGGGCTGCTCTGTTGCAAAGAGTAGTAAATACTCCGAAAACCTGGCCATCATGACCAGGTCAGATAGATGGAGCAAGGACATAGCCCATGTTCCCACTAACGTGGAACACCCCGACTAGCCCTGAGATCCAAGATTCCAAAACAACCCAAGACTGGGTCAGGAAAAGGGCCTGAAGCCTCAGTACCGGAAGTCTCAGGAGATCAAACTAAAGGAATCAAACTAATCAGCAAAGGAATCAAACTAAAAAAGGATCAAATACATAAGGATATTTGAGTTATTTCAGAAAGGTGGAAGACCTGAACTGTGAATTAGTTTCACTAAAGAAATTGAATAGTTAAAGGTTTGAGTTAATTTACATTCTTTTGTATTCTGGTTTTTAGTATTGCAATTAGATAACAATTAGATTGTTTGCATAGGTGAGCAATTAGGAGGGACCCCACCCTATCTTTCTGAGGGTATTTAAAGAGATCTGTTTAGCTCTGCTAAACATTTAGCTCTGCTTCCTAGCAAAGGAATCAAACTAAAAAAGGATCAAATACATAAGGATATTTGAGTTATTTCAGGAGTTATTCAGGGTTATTCAGGCTTATTCAGTAGTAAATAATACTTATATTTTTCTTATTGTTAAAGTGTTGCATAGTTTAAAATGTCTCAGATACAGTGCAATGGGTGTTTTGCACTTTTTAATCGTTCTACTTTTTGGAGATTTAGGGGCTGTCCTGTTTGTAAGCAGTTTTCCCTGTTAAGGGAGGAAATAGCTAAACTTCAAGCTAAGGTAAGTAACATACCTGTTACCTCTACAAAGCTGCCTCAGAAAGAAGCCCCTCTACCCCAGAGATCAGCAAGGAGAGGCAGATGGATCACTGTAGGCTCTGGAAGAATTAGAACAGTAGACCAGAAGCATTGCCCACAACCTCTGCCATTGCAAAACTCCTATGCTGCTCTTGCTGAATACACTTGTGATGAGGAGATTGCTGTTTCTGAGCCCTCTGAAGCTGTAACAGGTAATTTAAATCTATTGGCACCTGATTCTCCAGGTAACATAACACAGGAAAGAACTGCAGATGTGTTTTTGAGAAAAAGACTGTTAGTGGGTGACTCTATTTTGAGGAATGTGTATTTAGGTGAAAGTAAAGGAGAAACAAGGGAGGTTAGATGTCTTCCAGGAGCTACTGCTCACAGGGATAAGAATCGTATTTTGAGAATTGTTAAGGCAGCAGGAAAGGGAAGTGAGTTAGATGTGATTGTTCATTTAGGAACAAATGATCTGGCTAGTAATCATGTTGCTGCTGTTCAGAAAGAGTTTTGTGACCTAGGTAATTATTTAGAGACTGTGGCATCAACTCTATCATTTTCTGCTATTTTACCTGTGTATGACCAGGAAGCAGGAAAGATGGAGCGGATAACAACATTTAATTCTTGGTTAGATAAGTGGTGCAGGGAACGAGGATTTGGTTTTATTGGCCATTATAGCTCTGTTTGGAAAGATACTAGGTTATTTAGGAGAGATGGCTTGCATTTGGATGCTAAAGGAACAGAGCATCTGGGAGAGGAGTTCAAATACTTTATTAGAAAACATTTAAACTAATAAAGGGGGGGTAGCATTAATATATCCACCTGCCCCCCACAGCATGCCAAAACTGTTAGTCCAAGTAACAATTCTAGAAATTCTAGAAGAAAAATTCTTCGTGCCATAAGCACAAATGCTCGCAGCTTAGGAAATAAATTACCGGAACTCATTTCAATAATGACTAGGGACAATTTGGATTTAGTAGCTATAACAGAAACATGGTACAATGATTTGCATGACTGGGACATAGTCATACCTGGATACAGGTTATTTAAAAAGAACAGAGTAGGAAAGAAAGGTGGAGGAGTTGCTTTGTATGTAAATGAAAATATAAAGGTTACTGAAATTGTAGGAACAAATGATGAGATGGAAAGTATTTGGGTGACTTTGGAAATTGGAGATAAAAATGTTTTTAGAATAGGGCTTGTATATAGGCCTCCATTGCAGGATGAAAAACTGGACAATCTGTTATTAGATGAAATAACCAAAATGACCATGAAGGGTAAGGTTATAGTACTGGGGGACTTTAATTTGCCAAATATAGACTGGAAGATTCCTTCTGCTAGATCGGCTAAAAGCAGGTATATTCTTGAATCTCTGCTAGGGGAATCACTTGAACAATTAGTCAAGGAACCAACTCGTAAGGAAGCTATATTAGATCTAATACTTACAAACAGTGATACAGTTTCAGATGTGTCTGTAGGTGAGAACTTAGGATCCAATGATCATCAATCTGTTTGGTTTAGTATTCATGTTCAGGAACTGTCCACCCAGACTAAAACAAAAGTTTTAGACTTTAGGACGGCAGATTTTTCATTAATGGGAGAATACCTAAAAAACTATTTAAAGGGGAAAACTCTTATTACAGGGGTTCAAGAACAGTGGGAATTTGTGAAAGGTGCCATTTTAGATGCAACCGCACACTGTATTAGACATGTCTGTAAAAGTAAAAGAAAGCGGAAACCAATTTGGTTTTCCAAAGAAGTAGCACATGCTGTAAAGACAAAAAAGATAGCTTATAAAAATTACAGACACACACAAGCAGATGATGATATGAAAATATGGAGACTCCAACAAAAAAAGACTAAGCAGTTAATTAGGAAGGTTAAAGCTCATGCAGAAGAGAAGATAGCACAGTCAGTAAAACATGGGGACAAAACATTCTTTAGATATATCAGTGAAAGAAGAAAAAATAAGGTAGGAATAGTAAAATTGAAATCAGTTGATGGTAGAATAATAGAAGGAGATAAGCAGATTGCAGACTGTCTCAATGATTACTTCTGTTCTGTTTTCACTAAAGATTGTGAAGATACAATGTCTACATTAAGGGATGCTACGCAAAATAGAAACAAGCTTAACAGTAATCTTTTTACAGAGGATGAGGTTTTGTTAGCATTATCAAAAATAAATGTTACAAAGGCAGTGGGTCCTGATAATATTCATCCAAGGGTTTTAAAAGAACTTCGATCAGTGCTAACTGTCCCATTAACTGATCTGTTTAATCAGTCACTATTAACAGGAGCTGTCCCAGATGATTGGAGAATAGCAAATGTAATACCTCTTCATAAAAAGGGCAGTAGTAGGGAAATTAATGGAAAGCCTCTTAAAAGAAAGAATTATGACTTACATAAAGACAAACAATTTAGAGGACCAAAATCAGCATGGTTTTACTTCAGGGAGATCATGTCAGACTAATCTAATTGACTTCTTTGATTATGTAACAAAAGTATTAGACATGGGAGGAGCAGTTGATGTAGCATATCTAGATTTTAGCAAAGCATTTGACACCGTCCCACACAATAAACTTATTCACAAACTATATCTCCTTGGTCTAGATTCAAAAATTGTGAACTGGGTGGAATGCTGGCTTAAGGACAGAAAGCAAAGTGTCTTAGTAAATGGAGTTCATTCAGCAGAGGGGGCTGTTACTAGTGGTGTTCCTCAGGGGTCAGTTCTGGGGCCTGTTTTGTTTAACATATTTATCTGTGATATCAGCAAAGGGCTACAGGGGAAAGTATGTCTCTTTGCAGATGATACAAAAATTTGCAACAGAGTGGATGTTCCAGGGGGGGTAGACAAAATGAGAAGTGATATACAACAATTGGAGGATTGGACAAACGACTGGGATCTAAAGTTTAACACAGCAAAGTGTAAAATATTGCATTTAGGGAAGAAAAATCCAAATGTTAATTACAGACTCAATGACACTTTACTGACTGTTACAGACGAGGAACAGGACTTGGGAATTATTATTTCAGATGATTTAAAACTTAGTAAACAATGTAGTAATGCAGCGAGTAAGGCTAGCAGAATGCTTGGATGTATTGGTAGAGGTATTTGCAGCAGAAATAGTAAGGTTCTTATGCCACTTTATAGATCATTAGTTAGGCCTCATCTTGAGTATTGTGTACAGTTCTGGAGGCCATATCTTCAGAAGGATATTAACAAACTTGAATCTGTGCAAAGGAGGGCTACCAAAATGGTACATGGTCTAAAAAATAAAACTTACCAGGATAGGCTCAATGACCTAAATATGTATAGCTTAGAGGAGAGAAGGGAAAGAGGTGATATGATAGCAACTTTCAAGTACATTAAAGGGTTTAGTAAAACTGAGGCTGTGGGTATTTTACATAAAATGGAAAATTCAAGAACAAGGGGTCATGAGCTCAAGCTAAAGGGTAGTAGATTCAGGAGTAATTTGAGGAAGCACTTCTTTACAGAAAGAGTGATTGATTTATGGAATAAACTTCCTCAAGAGGTAGTAGCGACAAACACTGTGGAGGACTTTAAAAATGCATGGGACAAGCATAAGGCTATCCTACGAACTAGATAAGTTTATACTGTTAGGTAAGGACGGGCAGACTTGCTGGGCCTATGGCTCTTATCTGCCGTCAATATCTATGTTTCTATGTTTAAAAAAACAGGTCCAGGCAAATAATAGTTCAGGTAACCTTACCCTAGAACTAAACACCCCAACTGGCCAAAAAGCCAGACACCAGGGATATGAATGCACATCCAGAGAATCCGGATAGCGAGAAGAACTCAAAAGCCCCGACCAAAGGAAGGAACCACCCCTAGGTAAAGTCCAATGCTCCAAAGAGCAAGGCTGGAAGTCTTATGAACAGACTTCTCAAGGCCTCAGGATAACATAAGGGATACCTAGAGGGTAAAAAAAAACCTTCTAGCAGGGCTAGTCTCTCCATCACCTCCACACCAGCAGAGGACACCGGGAAGAGAAAGGCGCTAAGCCTTCCCAGCTTCGGGAAAACCCAAGCTAAACAAAGTCCCCACAGGGATCAACCATCACCCGGAATACAGATCCCTAAAAGGAGATCCAACTCACCCGGGGTTAATGGAAGAAGACACAAAGGTCTCATCACTCAATTAGACAGTAGATGTCAAGAGTATGAGCTGGATCTAGAGACACTATAAATAGCGGATGCGCACAACTGCAAGGTGCCAATAACTGCACTGGTTTCAAACTGAAAACCTTCCACAGGCTAGACAGCCTAATCTGATACAAGCTGTTGGATCAGGCCCACAAGGGCAATCCAGAGCCCTAAAACTGAAGGCCAAACCGCTCAAACTGCGGCAATAGGCACTAAGCCCTCCAACCCTCCCCACATGGGGGAGGAAACACTAGCGGCTAGATTTGGAGTTTGGCGGTAAAAGGGCTGTTAACGCTCCGCGGGTTTTTTTCTGGCCGCACCATAAATTTAACTCTGGTATCGAGAGTTCAAACAAATGCTGCGTTAGGCTCCAAAAAAGGAGCGTAGAGCATATTTACCGCAAATGCAACTCTCGATACCAGAGTTGCTTACGGACGCGGCCGGCCTCAAAAACGTGCTCGTGCACGATTCTCCCATAGGAAACAATGGGGCTGTTTGAGCTGAAAAAAAACCTAACACCTGCAAAAAAGCAGCGTTCAGCTCCTAACGCAGCCCCATTGTTTCCTATGGGGAAACACTTCCTACGTCTGCACCTAACACTCTAACATGTACCCCGAGTCTAAACACCCCTAACCTTACACTTATTAACCCCTAATCTGCCGCCCCCGCTATCGCTGACCCCTGCATTACACTTTTAACCCCTAATCTGCCGCTCCGTAAACCGCCGCCACCTACGTTATCCCTATGTACCCCTAATCTGCTGCCCCTAACCCCGCCGACCCCTATATTATATTTATTAACCCCTAACTTGCCCCCCACAACGTCGCCGCAAGCTACTTAAAATAATTAACCCCTAATCTTCCGACCGCAAATCGCCGCCACCTACGTTATCCCTATGTACCCCTAATCTGCTGCCCCTAACATCGCCGACCCCTATGTTATATTTATTAACCCCTAATCTGCCCCCCACAACGTCGCCGACACCTACCTACACTTATTAACCCCTAATCTGCCGAGCGGACCTGAGCGCTACTATAATAAAGTTATTAACCCCTAATCCGCCTCACTAACCCTATCATAAATAGTATTAACCCCTAATCTGCCCTCCCTAACATCGCCGACACCTACCTTCAATTATTAACCCCTAATCTGCCGACCGGAGCTCACCGCTATTCTAATAAATGTATTAACCCCTAAAGCTAAGTCTAACCCTAACACTAACACCCCCCTAAGTTAAATATAATTTTTATCTAACGAAATAAATTAACTCTTATTAAATAAATGATTCCTATTTAAAGCTAAATACTTACCTGTAAAATAAATCCTAATATAGCTACAATATAAATTACATTTATATTATAGCTATTTTAGGATTAATATTTATTTTACAGGCAACTTTGTAATTATTTTAACCAGGTACAATAGCTATTAAATAGTTAAGAACTATTTAATAGTTACCTAGTTAAAATAATTACAAATTTACCTGTAAAATAAATCCTAACCTAAGATATAATTAAACCTAACACTACCCTATCAATAAAATAATTAAATAAACTACCTACAATTACCTACAATTAACCTAACACTACACTATCAATAAATTAATTAAACACAATTGCTACAAATAAATACAATTAAATAAACTATCTAAAGTACAAAAAATAAAAAAGAACTAAGTTACAGAAAATAAAAAAATATTTACAAACATAAGAAAAATATTACAACAATTTTAAACTAATTACACCTACTCTAAGCCCCCTAATAAAATAACAAAGACCCCCAAAATAAAAAATTCCCTACCCTATTCTAAAATACAAAAATTACAAGCTCTTTTACCTTACCAGCCCTGAACAGGGCCCTTTGCGGGGCATGCCCCAAGAATTTCAGCTCTTTTGCCTGTAAAAAAAAACATACAATACCCCCCCCCCCAACATTACAACCCACCACCCACATACCCCTAATCTAACCCAAACCCCCTTAAATAAACCTAACACTAATCCCCTGAAGATCTTCCTACCTTGTCTTCACCATCCAGGTATCACCGATCCGTCCTGGCTCCAAGATCTTCATCCAACCCAAGCGGGGGTTGGCGATCCATAATCCGGTGCTCCAAAGTCTTCCTCCTATCCGGCAAGAAGAGGACATCCGGACCGGCAAACATCTTCTCCAAGCGGCATCTTCTATGTTCTTCCATCCGATGACGACCGGCTCCATCTTGAAGACCTCCAGCGCGGATCCATCCTCTTCTTCCGACGACTAGACGACGAATGACGGTTCCTTTAAGGGACGTCATCCAAGATGGCATCCCTCGAATTCCGATTGGCTGATAGGATTCTATCAGCCAATCGGAATTAAGGTAGGAATATTCTGATTGGCTGATGGAATCAGCCAATCAGAATCAAGTTCAATCCGATTGGCTGATCCAATCAGCCAATCAGATTGAGCTCGCATTCTATTGGCTGATCGGAACAGCCAATAGAATGCGAGCTCAATCTGATTGGCTGATTGGATCAGCCAATCGGATTGAACTTGATTCTGATTGGCTGATTCCATCAGCCAATCAGAAAATTCCTACCTTAATTCCGATTGGCTGATAGAATCCTATCATCCAATCGGAATTCAAGGGACGCCATCTTGGATGACGTCCCTTAAAGGAACCGTCATTCGTCGTCTAGTCGTCGGAAGAAGAGGATGGATCCGCGCTGGAGGCAGGGCCGGATTTACATCTCAGGTGCCTGTAGGCACAAAAACCTGAAGCGCCCCCCCCACCCCCCCACCCCCCCTAGAAAAAAGTGGAAAAAATGAGGACTTTTTTTTATTATTATTTAGGACAACTAAAAATAAATATTAGATGTAAAATTACATTTTCCCTTTTATGGAGATACACAAATACACACACCAATTGCAATATTTGTTGTAATGGAAGCTACACCAAAAATCAATATTCACTTGACTCAAATGGCCATACAATTTCTATTATGTATAACAAAAACAAATCATGTTAAACTTTTAATGCAAAATATTCTAAAGAAAACCCTATTTAAAGGGACATCAAATGTGACAGTTTGCTGGGCATTTTATTATTGCACTAGTGCTTGCAGAGAAGTGTGTTAGCCTCTTGCAAAAGAGTTAAACACATAGTCAATGTCAGTTCTGAGACAGCAATACACATCTGTGCAGACCCAGATGGGCTCATAGGACATGTTTATTGACAAGCCATTAGTGTATTGCTTTTCTGGAGATGACTTTGACTATGTGCTTAACATTTTGTTGGAGTCAAACACAGTTTTGTGTAAACAATAGCAATATTAAAACTAGCAGCATGCAAGCTCATCACCATCAACAACCTGTGCAGCCAGTGGAAGAAAATATAAAATGTAGGGAAAAAAATCTTGTAAACTCTGATATTTTTGGTACAAACACACACAGATGTTACATTTATTTTGTTCTGAAATATAAATATCATATGATGTTGCTCTCAAAGGAAAACATGGAATGTTGTAGATTATATGTAATCCAGGGGTCAACAAATGTGTTTAAAATTAGAATTTAGAAATTCAATGGGAGGGGTTTAGTTTTAATCTTTGCCCCTCTCTCCTTCATGGCTCCCTCAACTGCTGTAACATATTCCCAATGAAACACTCGACTTTGTAGGCACCTGGCAGCACAATTCTTACTAAAATAAATGCCCTCATAAAAAAAAAAAAAAAAAAAAAAAAAAATTTTTTTTTTTTTTTTTATTATTGACAGGCAGGCGCCCCTCACTGCAAGGCGCCTGTAGGCACATGCCTACTGTGCCTAATGGGAAATCCGGCCCTGGCTGGAGGTCTTCAAGATGGAGCCGGTCGTCATCGGATGGAAGAACATAGAAGATGCCGCTTGGAGAAGATGTTTGCCGGTCCGGATGTCCTCTTCTTGCCGGATAGGAGGAAGACTTTGGAGCACCGGATTATGGATCGCCAACCCCCGCTTGGGTTGGATGAAGATCTTGGAGCCAGGACGGATCGGTGATACCTGGATGGTGAAGACAAGGTAGGAAGATCTTCAGGGGATTAGTGTTAGGTTTATTTAAGGGGGGTTTGGGTTAGATTAGGGGTATGTGGGTGGTGGGTTGTAATGTTGGGGGGGGGTATTGTATGTTTTTTTTTACAGGCAAAAGAGCTGAAATTCTTGGGGCATGCCCCGCAAAGGGCCCTGTTCAGGGCTGGTAAGGTAAAAGAGCTTGTAATTTTTGTATTTTAGAATAGGGTAGGGAATTTTTTATTTTGGGGGTCTTTGTTATTTTATTAGGGGGCTTAGAGTAGGTGTAATTAGTTTAAAATTGTTGTAATATTTTTCTTATGTTTGTAAATATTTTTTTATTTTCTGTAACTTAGTTCTTTTTTATTTTTTGTACTTTAGCTAGTTTATTTAATTGTATTTATTTGTAGCAATTGTGTTTAATTAATTTATTGATAGTGTAGTGTTAGGTTAATTGTAGGTAATTGTAGGTAGTTTATTTAATTATTTTATTGATAGGGTAGTGTTAGGTTTAATTATATCTTAGGTTAGGATTTATTTTACAGGTAAATTTGTAATTATTTTAACTAGGTAACTATTAAATAGTTCTTAACTATTTAATAGCTATTGTACCTGGTTAAAATAATTACAAAGTTGCCTGTAAAATAAATATTAATCCTAAAATAGCTATAATATAAATGTAATTTATATTGTAGCTATATTAGGATTTATTTTACAGGTAAGTATTTAGCTTTAAATAGGAATCATTTATTTAATAAGAGTTAATTTATTTCGTTAGATAAAAATTATATTTAACTTAGGGGGGTGTTAGTGTTAGGGTTAGACTTAGCTTTAGGGGTTAATACATTTATTAGAATAGCGGTGAGCTCCGGTCGGCAGATTAGGGGTTAATAATTGAAGTTAGGTGTCGGCGATGTTAGGGAGGGCAGATTAGGGGTTAATACTATTTATGATAGGGTTAGTGAGGCGGATTAGGGGTTAATAACTTTATTATAGTAGCGCTCAGGTCTGCTCGGCAGATTAGGGGTTAATAAGTGTAGGCAGGTGTCGGCGACGTTGAGGGGGGCAGATTAGGGGTTAATAAATATAACATAGGGGTCGGCGGTGTTAGGGGCAGCAGATTAGGGGTACATAGGGATAACGTAGGTGGCGGCGATTTGCGGTCGGAAGATTAGGGGTTAATTATTTTAAGTAGCTTGCGGCGACGTTGTGGGGGGCAAGTTAGGGGTTAATAAATATAATATAGGGGTCGGCGGGGTTAGGGGCAGCAGATTAGGGGTACATAAGTATAACGTAGGTGGCGGTCGGCAGATTAGGGGTTAAAAATTTTAATCGAGTGGCGGCGATGTGGGGGGACCTCGGTTTAGGGGTACATAGGTAGTTTATGGGTGTTAGTGTACTTTAGGGTACAGTAGTTAAGAGCTTTATAAACCGGCGTTAGCCAGAAAGCTCTTAACTCCTGCTTTTTTCAGGCGGCTGGAATCTTGTCGTTAGAGCTCTAACGCTCACTGCAGAAACGACTCTAAATACCGGCGTTAGAAAGATCCCATTGAAAAGATAGGCTACGCAAATGGCGTAGGGGGATCTGCGGTATGGAAAAGTCGCGGCTGAAAAGTGAGCGTTAGACCCTTTAATCACTGACTCCAAATACCAGCGGGCGGCCAAAACCAGCGTTAGGAGCCTCTAACGCTGGTTTTGACGGCTACCGCCGAACTCTAAATCTAGGCCTAGGTTCTGATGATATCAGATGTCAGATAGAGTGACCAGTGGAAAAAAACTCCCTCGACCCGGTCATCTATGATTGAAGGCTAAAAGGATTGAAAGAATCCTACCCGCCCTATGGACCCACAGGTCCTCTCGAATGCTTAGTAGAACATGAAAACCAATGATAAACTGAGCACTCAGCGCTTCTACCGTACCAGCCGAGCAGAACAGCACCACGTGTCTGAACAGCCACAAGACCTAATGAACCCAACAGGACCAGCCTGCACTTAGGGTCCTAACCGGCAAGCTGCAAAATTCTCCCTCATAGGGGAAAAAAAAACCCCAGACATTATACCATAGGACTAACGTGTCCAAAACAGCATCAGAAGAAGAACAAAGAGTATCTATCCCAGAAGGTTCCCGAAGGAAACAAAACCTCCTGGGACGAAAGACAAAGAATGACTGGGGGATGAGGGGAGTGGGAGGAGTATTTAAGCCTTTGGCTGGGGTGTCTTTGCCTCCTCCTGGTGGCCAGGTTTTTATTTCCGAAAAGTAATGAATGCAGCTCTGGACCATATAAATATAAAGTTAACAGCAACCCTCCCATAGACAGGAGAGACAAAAAGAACTAGGGGCTTATAGCACTCACCCTCATATATAAGAGTAAACTAGGCTAAAACTTAACCTTCAATAATATTTAGAAGTAAAAGCAGGATACTGTGCTAACGCACCTCACCACCAATATAAAATCATGTAACACACTTGCCGATTGGTGGGAACATTTAGCCACTAATCAGAAAACTGTACCCAGGTGCTAAATCAAAGATGGACCGGTTTGTAAGCTTACTTTAAAAGTTTTTTCAAATTAAGATTACATAGAGAAGGAAGAAAAATTGATAACAGGAGTAAATTAGAAAGTTGCTAAAAAATGCATGCTGTATCTGAATCATGAAAGGAAAAAAATTGTGTTCAGTATCCCTTTAAGTCTGCAGCTTATACGGCTAGTCATGTTCACTATGCTAATAAGTTGAACATTATTGAATTGTTTTGCAGTTTGTATATTTGAAAGGCAATTAAGGAAATATATGTAACAGGGTTAGCCTGGAGAAGTCTGCAGTGTGCTTTTTCATTTCCGAGGATTAGAAAAGTCACTATTTTTAGTGCTAAATTACATGAAAAAGGTACAAATCAGTTTACTATGCATAACAAACTCTTATTTTACAATCTCAAAGTGTTTACTGTTCATTTAAATACACACAAAAAGAGAAAAAAAAATATGACAGATTCATTAATTCAGTATGTGTATGATTGCAGTTTTTCAATAACCCAATATTAGTTCATCACGTGTGAACTTTATAATTAACACATTTTAAAACCTCCAAACACTTAATTGCAATTATACATTAACATTTAGATAATTGTTGTCTTCATGAACATTTTATAGTTTAAGTATAGACAAAACCAGAAACCAGGGACCCATAGGCATTTTAAAATTAGGGCCTGGCGCCCTGGATTAGAGTCCAGACACCCATGGGTGCCGATCACTTCCTCCTGCTGGCCGCCACCAGCCGCTCCTAATTAGCTTGATGAGGCTGGATAATTTCTAGGCCTAGCAGCTGCTAAATACAAATCTAACTTTTATTGTGTTATTATATAATGTGTGTATATATACAGTATATATATATATATATATATATATATACACACACACACACACACACACACACACACACACACACACGTTATGTTTGTATATTCATATTTATCAATAAATATATATACACACCAAAATAGCAAGAGTATTGCATTGATCATTGATACTTTTTTATTGGACTAACTATATATTTATATGCATTCCTCCCTTTCTCAAGTCTGAAGCAATACTAACCAATTCAATGGAATTTACAGATATTGAGGCCTATCTATCAAGCCGTCAACTTTCTTGCATTCGACGGCACCAATACCCTCGCCTAACATCGCGGCCGTGGACCTGAATACGATCTCCATATTTATTAAAAAAGCCAGCAAAAAGCCGCGCACCAAGTACGGGGCGATGAGCAGCAGACTGTTGTTAACTAGCAGTCATCGGTCTCGCTGCTATTCGGCTTTTTACCAACTTTATTTATACCCTGTCACTAAACACCGCCACTATACTAAAATGTTTAACCCCTATCCCGCCGCTCCTGGACCCCGCCGCAACTTTAATAAAGTTATTAACACCTATCCCGCCGCTCCCGGCCCCCGCCGCAACTTTAATAAAGTTATTAACCCTTATCCCGCCGTTCCCGGAACCCATCGCAACTAAATAAAAGTATTAACCCCCATTCCGCCACTCCCGGACCGCACCGCAACAAAATAAATGTATTAACCCCTAAACCCCTGGCCTCCCACATCACTACTACTTACTAAACCTATTAACCCCTAAACCGCCAGCCCCCCACAACGCCATAAACTAAATTAAGCTATTAACCCCTTAATCTAACAACCTGCTAACTTTACATTAAAATGACAACATCCCTATCTTATAATAAATTTAAACTTACCTGTAGAATTAAATTAAACTATTAATTAACCTACCCTAACTATCATACTACAATTAAATTAAACTATATTAAACAATTCATTAACCTACCCTAAATATTATACTAAAAATACATTAAACTACCAATTAAATTAACTATATTACATATTAAAAAAACCTAACCCTACTCAAATTATTTAAATCTACAATTAAAAATTACTAAATTACAAAAAAATAACAACTAAGTTACACAAAATAAAAAACCACAGTATCAAAAATAAAAAAGAATTACACCTAATCTAATAGCCCTATCAAAATAAAAAAGTCCCCCCAAAATACAAACCCCCTAGCCTACAATAAACTACCAATGGCCCTTAAAAAGGGCCTTTTGCGGGGCATTGCTCCAAAGAAATCAGCTCGTTTACCTGTAAAAAAAAATACAAACACCGCCTCAACAGTAAAACCCACTACCCACACAACCAACCCCCCCAAATAAAAACCCTATCTAAAAAAACCTAAGCTCCCCATTGCCCTTTAAAGGGCATTTGCATGGGCATTGCCCTTAAAAGGGCATTTAGCTCTTTTACTGCCCAGACCCTACTCTAAAAATAAAACCCACCCAAAAAACCCTTAAATAAACCTAACACTAACCCCCGACAATCCGCTTACAGTTTTTGAAGTTCCGCTTGAAGGATCCATCCAGCCAGCAAGAAGTCTTCATCTGGGCGGCCTCTTCCATCTTCATCCAGCCGGCGAAGTCTTCATCCATGCGGCCTCTTCTATCTTTATCCATCCGACGAGGAGCGGGTCCATCCTTAAGACATCCTACGAGGAGCTCCTCTTCAATACAGTCTCCGCCGTAAACTGGATCTTGAATGCAAGTGACGTCATCCAAGATGGTGTCCCTTGCATTCCTATTGGCTGAAAGGTTCCAATCAGCCAATAGGATTAGAGCCACTAAAATCCTATTGGTTGTTCTAATGAGCCAATAGGATTTGAGCAGCTATCATCCTATTGGCTGTTCCAATCAGCAATTAGGATGAGAGCTCAATTCTTTATTTATTATTTTAGTTGCGGTGGGGGTCTGGGAGCGGAGGGATAGGGGGTTAATACTTTTATTACGTTGCGGTGGGGTCCAGGAGCGGCGGGATAGGGGCTAATGTCGGGGCGGCAGATTCGGGGTGTTTAGACTCTGGGCTTATGTTAGGGTGTTAGGTGTAAACGTAACTGGTTTTCTACCATAGAAATCAATGGGATATCTGGCAGCATCGAACATAAGCTTTCGCTGCTTTCAGACTCCCATTGATTCCTATGGCATCTGCGGCCTCCAGGATGGTGGATTGAAAACCAGGTACGCTGGGCCGGAATAGCCGCGAGCGTACTGGTTAACTATTTGATAAGTTTTAAAAAGTGTCAGATAGTGCCGAATGTGTATTCGGAACATCTGTAATGACGTAAGCATTGATCTGTGTCAGATTGAGACTGGCGGATCGTATGTTACGTCACAGATTTCAATTTTTGCCGGTCTGTAGGCTTTGATAACTAGGTCGAATCAAGTTCGCCACAATTACGCTGCGGAATTCCAGTGTATTTCAGGTTGACGGCTTGATAAATATCCCCCTATATCTTGAAGCACAGGATGGTTAAAAGGACAGAAAGGGCTTGATTTATCAAGCCATTTACCCCCTACGACTGCAGGTTCTCACAAGAGAACCTGTAGTCAGTATTTATCAAGCAGCGGTCATCAGACTGTTGCTTCATACTCTCTTCTTCACCTCTTAGGTAGAGAATTCAATCTCCCAGTCTCATCCGACCGGGGAGATTGACAGGTCCTGCGTGATTGGCTGTGCGCGGAGAGGGGGCGGTGTGCACACAAGGGCAAAACAGCGCTCGTATGCAATGCTTTATTCCGACAGTGAATTGCTGCCCGCCATATATATATACACATACACACATATATATATATATATATACATACACACACACACACAGTCTTGTTTGATATTACGTTATATATAGCTAAAAAGTTTCTTAATCCTAAATGTAGGGGCTGGCTCCTAGGTTTTGAACAAATTTGTAAATAAAGTGTTAAACCTCTTGGTTCACTGACCCTTTATGTGATCCCAAAATAATATATTGCCCCTTAAAAAATGATAAATATATATGTAAAGAAGAAATTATGAACAATTACAAATATACACATGTAATAATCTAATCAAGAGTTCATAAAATAAAAAGATGTTTCTGGTCACAAACCCTTAATAGCAAAAGTGTATATAAAAAAAGAGATATGTCTTAATCTGAATATGTTGTGATATTATCCCAGTGGAAAAAATATGAAAACACCAAAAGTTGTACTGTTCCATATTATTTTTTTTTCTTCTAATGGATAAAGTCTTAAATGTCCTACAACTTTATACTAATAGCAACATCCATATAAAAATGAAGAACATGATTTCTGAAGACCATATCTTCAGAAAGATATAAATAAACTAGAAGCTGTCCAAAGGAGAGCTACTAAATGGTACATGGTCTAAAATATAAAACGTACAAAGAAAGACTCTATGATCTAAATATGTATAGTTTAGAGGATAGAAGGGAAAGAGGTGACATGATAGAAACTTTCAAATATATGAAGGGACTTAATAAAATAGAAGCTGAAAGCATTTTTCACAAAAAAATAAATGCCAAAACAAGGGGTCACAATCTAAAGTTAGAGGGTAGTAGATTCAGGAGAAATTTGAGGAAGCATTTTTTTACAGAAAGGGTGGTGGATTCATGGAATAAACTTCCATTTGAGGTGGTAAACACAAAGACTGTAAAGGAATTTAAAAATGCCTGGGACATGCATAAGGCTATCCTAAGGAAAAAGTAATATGTAATATGGGTAGACTTGATGGGCCTTTTTGGCTCTTATCTACCGTCAAATTCTATTTTTCTATGTGAAATTATTATCCCTTTATAGTGGCTGTGTTCGCTTAATCTGCTTGCTAATCGGATCAGACTTGTAAAAGAGTGTTCTCTATAAAGTAGATTGCATACCCGGCAATAATTCCAGAATCTTACCAGAACTCCGTTTGTTCTTTATACCTTCTAACCGGTTAGCGGTTTGGAGATAGGAGACTATCAGCCTATGCCTATCAGCATGCTCCAGTGTTTTGGTAGTGTGCTTTGGCATGTCACACACACCACTCCGGTGTCATGCCCACTGTTTCAGGATTGATCGTTAACATGTCAAGCCCAATTACATGACGTTGTATAGCCAATCGGGCAACTGGATATGACTCTTAAATTGAACTGGGAGGTTACATGGCTTCAACCCAGTCAGAACTTTTTTTCACTTTCTGCGATGAGATATTTTTAGTGAAACATTTTCTGCAGGTCATATTGAAATTACATTTTAATTTAAGATGTTTACACTAAGGCACCAGCTTAATTGCAGTGTTTAAATATTTTGGAGAATAAAACAATTTTTAAAGTTCTATAATATATCACAGCAACTGAAAATTGCATTGCAGATTAACTGCAGAAAAATAAAAAGCTATCACCTAGATTACGAGTTTTATGTTAGAGGCTATACGGTGCTAACGAGCAGTTTTGTCTCACCGCTCACTTACATGCTACGCTGGTATTACGAGTTTTCAGAAACCCGTCGTTAAAAGACAAGAAGTGAGCGTTGAGCAAAATTTTGCTCATTACCGCACTCCAATACCAGCGCTGCTTAAGTTAGCGGTGAGCTGGTCGTACGTGCTCGTGCACGATTTCCCCATAGGAATCAATGGGGAGAGTCAGCTGAGAAAAAGTCTAACACCTGAAAAAAAGCAGCGTAAAGCTCCTTAACGCAGCCCCATTGATTCCTATGGGGAAATAAAAGTTATGTCTACACCTAACACCCTAACATGAACCCCGAGTCTAAACACCCCTAATCTTACACTTATTAACCCCTAATATGCCGCCCCCGACATTGCTGACACCTACATTATATTATTAACCCCTAATCTGCCGCTCCAGACACCGCCGCCACCTACATTATATTTATTAACCCCTAATCTGCCGCCCCCAATGTCACCGCCACCTACCTACACTTTTTTACCCCTAATCTGCCGCCCCCAACGTCGCCGCCACTATAATAAACATATTAACCCCTAAACCGCCGCACTTCCGCCTCACAAACATTAATTACATTTTATTAACCCCTAATCTGCTGTACCTAACATCGCTGCCACCTACCTACATTTATTAACCCCTATTCTGCCGCCCCCAACGTCGCCGCCACTATATTAAAGTTATTAACCCCTAAACCTAAGTCTAACTCTTAACCTAACACCCATTAACTTAAATATAATTTAAATAAATATTCCTATCATTAACTAAATTATTCCTATTTAAAACTAAATACTTACCTATAAAATAAACCCTAAGCTAGCTACAATATAACTAATAGTTACATTGTATTATCTTAGGATTTATTTTTATTTTACAGGCATGTTTATATTTATTTTAACTAGGTAGAATAGTTATTAAATAGTTATTAACTATTTAATAACTACCTAGCTAAAATAAATACAAATTTACCTGTAGAATAAAACCTAACCTAAGTTACACTAACACCTAACACTACAATATAATTAAATAGATTAAATTAAATACAATTACCTAAATTAAATTAGCTAAAGTACAAACCCCCCCCCCCACTAAATTACAGAAAATAATAAATAAATTACAGATATTTTAACTAATTACACCTAATCTAATAGCCCTATCAAAATAACCCCCCCCCCATAATAAAAAAACCCTAGCCTAAACTACCAATAGCCCTTAAAAGGGCCTTTTGCGGGGCATTGCCCCAAAGTAATCAGCTCTTTCACCTGTAAAAAAAAATACAAACAACCCCCCCAACAGTAAAACCCCCCACTCACACAACCAACCCCCCAAATAAAATCCTATCTAAAAAAAACTTAAGCTCCCCAATGCCCTGAAAAGGGCATTTGGATGGGCATTGCCCTTAAAAGGGCAGTTAGCTCTTTTGCTGCCCAAAGTCCCTAACCTAAAAATAAAACCCACCCAATACACCATTAAAAAAACCTAACACTAACCCCCTGAAGATCGACTTACCGGGAGAAGTCTTCATCCAAGCCGGGCCGAAGTCCTCAACGAAGCCGGGAGAAGTCTTCATCCAAGCCGGGCGAAGTGGTCCTCCAGACGGGCAGAAGTCTTCATCCAGATGGCATCTTCTATCTTCATCCATCCGGCGCGGAGCGGGTCCATCTTCAAGACATCCGGCGCGGAGCATCCTCTTCATCCGGAGTCTTCTTACTGAATGAAGGTACCTTTAAGGGACGTCATCCAAGATGGCGTCCCTTAGATTCCGATTGGCTGATAGAATTCTATCAGCCAATCGGAATTAAGGTAGAAAAAATCCTATTGGCTGATGCAATCAGCCAATAGGATTGAAGTTCAATCCTATTGGCTGATCCAATCAGCCAATAGGATTGAACTTGCATTCTATTGGCTGATTGGAACAGCCAATAGAATGCCAGCTCAATCCTATTGACTGATTGCATCAGCCAATAGGATTTTTTCTACCTTAATTCTGATTGGCTGATAGAATTCTATCAGTCAATCGGAATCTAAGGGACGCCATCTTGGATGACGTCACTTAAAGGTACCTTCATTCAGTAAGAAGACTCCGGATGAAGAGGATGCTCCACGTCGGATGTCGTGAAGATGGACCCGCTCCGCGCTGGATGGATGAAGATAGAAGATGCCGTCTGGATGAAGACTTCTGCCCGTCTGGAGGACCACTTTGCCCAGCTTGGATGAAGACTTCTCCCGGCTTCATTGAGAACTTCGGACCGGCTTGGATGAAGACGTCTCCCGGTAAGTCGATCTTCAGGGGGTTAGTGTTAGGTTTTTTTAAGGGTGTATTGGGTGGGTTTTATTTTTAGGTTAGGGACTTTGGGCGGCAAAAGAGCTAACTGCCCTTTTAAGGGCAATGCCCATCCAAATGCCCTTTTCAGGGCAATGGGGAGCTTAGGTTTTTTTAGATAGTATTTTATTTGGGGGGTTGGTTGTGTGGGTGGTGGGTTTTACTGTTGGGGGGGTTGTTTGTATTTTTTTTTACAGGTAAAAGAGCTGATTTCTTTGGGGCAATGCCCCGCATAAGGCCCTTTTAAGGGCTATTGGTAGTTTAGTTTAGGCTAGGGTTTTTTTTTTATTTTGGGTGGGCTTTTTTATTTTGATAGGGCTATTAGATTAGGTGTAATTAGTTTAAAGATCTGTAATTTGTTTTTTATTTTCTGTAATTTAGTGTTGTTGTTTTTTGTGACTTAGCTAATTTAATTTATTTAATTGTATTTAATGTAGGTAATTTATTTAATTGTAGTGTAGTGTTAGTGTAACTTAGGTTAGGTTTTATTTTATAGGTAAATTTGTATTTATTTTAGCTAGGTAGTTATTAAATAGTTAATAACTTTTTAGTAACTAGTCTACCTAATTAAAATAAATACTGTAGCTAGCTTAGCTTGTTATATTGTAGCTAGCTTAGGGTTTATTTTACAGGTAAGTATTTAGTTTTAAATAGGAATTATTTAGGTAATGATAGGAATTTTATTTAGATTTATTTAAATTATATTTAAAGGGACAGTAAAGTAAAAAAAATCTTTCATGATTTAAATAGGGCATGTAATTTTAAACAACTTTCCAATTTACTTTTATTACCAATTTTGCTTTGTTCTCTTGGTATTCTTAGTTGAAAGCTAAATCTAGGAGGTTCATGTGCTAATTTCTTAGACCTTAAAGACTGCCTCTAATCGGAAAGCATTTTGACAGTTTTTCACCACTAGAGGGCGTTAGTTCATATGTTTCATATAGATAACATTGAGCTCAGGCACGTGAAGCTCCTAAGAGCAAGCACTGATTGGCTAAAAATGCATGTCTGTCAAAAGAACTGAAATAAGGGAGCAGTTTGCAGAGGCTTATATACAAGGTAATCACAGAGGTAAAAAGTTTATTATTATAACTGTGTTGGTTATGCAAAATTGGGGAATGGGTAATAAAGGGATTATCTACCTTTTTAAACAACAAAAATTCTGGTGTTTCCTGTCCCTTTAAGTTAGGGGGTGTTAGGTTTAGAGTTAGGAATTAATACATTTAATATAGTGGCGGCGACGTTGGGGATGGCAGATTAGGGGTTAATAAGTGTAGGTAGGTTGCAATGACATTGGGGCGGGAGATTAGGGGTTAATAAATATAATGTAGGTGTCGGCAATTTTGGGGGCAGCAGATTAGGGGTTAATAAATATAATGAAGGTTGCAGCGATGTCCGGGGCGGCAGATTAGGGGTTAAAAAATGCATTTTAGTATTTGCGATGCGGGAAGGCCTCGGTTTAGGGGTTAATAGGTAGTTTATGGGTGTTAGTGTACTTTTTAGCACTTTAGTTATGAGTTTTATGCTACGGCGTTGTAGTGTAAAACTCATAACTACTGACTTTAAAATGCGTTAGGAATCTTGTAGGTAGAGGGTGTACCGCTCACTTTTTGGCCTCCCAGGACAGACTCGTAATACCAGCGCTATGGAAGTCCCATAGAAAAAAGACTTTACGAACTTTACGTAAGTCGGTTTGCAGTCATTCCAAAAAAGTGTGCGGTGCCCCTAAACCTGCAAGACTCATAATAGCAGCGGGAGTAAAAAAGCAGCATTAGGACCTGTTAACGCTGCTTTTTTACCTTAACGCACAACTTGTAATATAGCCGTTATACAATACAGCCAGAGCACAGCACTGTTTGAAGAGAAAAGCCTGATATAAAAGCAGCACTGCAAAATTCGCATGAAGGTTTATGCTTGTGTCCTGTTCTTTCTGCAGACCTGTTGAATTTTTTGCAATGACATTTCATAGCACAGCATGTTCTGCCTGGGGGGGGGGGGGCTTCAAAAGGCTTATAGTTAGGTGAATATAATGTTCACTGGATTTTTAGGCTAAAGAGATCAGTCAAGGTTCTATAGATTTTTCACAAGGCATGGTTTATATGACTGCTTTATTTTCAAAGATATACCACTAAAAACACTCAAAAACTGTTTTCTCATCAGTTCCAAGGTGCTGATTTGATAATCTGCCAGAAAACATAATTTATGCTTACCTGCTAAATTAATTTATTTCATGGTGAGAGTCCACAATCTATTACTCCTGGGAATTACTCTCTCCTACCACTAGGAGGAGGCAAAGATTCCCAAACCACAAGAGCTCAATAAAACCCCTCCCACCTCATAGGTACCTCAATTTAACATATAACCAAGCAAAATTAGGTAGGAAAAAAAAATACAAGCAAAAAATAGAAGGCATGATTAAGAGGTTAATTCCTCGAAACGTTGCACATTGTTCCAATAAAGCTTTCTAAAAAATTACAAGTGCTGATGGCTTATTGAATATTTCACATGCATTGGGAGTAATAAGCAGCAATACTCAGCCATTCGTGCACTATTGAGAGACTTTCTTTACCCTTTGGTGCTGTCATCCCATTGTTTGGACTATAAAAAATAGAAGGACTCCAGGAGCAGGGAAAAAAGATGTGCGTTAGGGTAGGGTCTCGTGGACTCTCACCACCATGAAAGAAATGAATTAATCAGGTAAACAAAAAATAATGTTTCCTTTTATACAGGTGGTGAGAGTCTATGATCCATTACTCCTGGGAACTAATACACAAGCTGTGGCTTCCACAAGTAATGAAACATATAGGGCAGGATTTAAAAAAACATATTTTTTCACCGAACAACTAAATCCACAACCCCCAAGAATGTCATTTTTTCTAATGCACATAAAATTTAAAGAACAGGCAAAAAAATAAATCACTGCCCAAAGGACTTTCCTACCAAAAGCTGCCTCAGAAGAATCAAGAACATCAAAATGGTAGAATTTTGTAAAAGTATGCAAAGAAGACCAAGTAGCTGCCTTGCAAATTTGGTCAACAGAAACCTGATTCTTGAATGCACAAGAAGTGACAACTGAGCATGTAGAATGAGCAATATTCAGTTTCAGTGGAGGCTGACCTGCCTCCAAGTAAGCCGCATGAATCAAAAGTTTCAACCAAGAGGCCAAAGAAACAGCAGACACGTTCTGTCCTTTCCTAAACCCAAAAAAGCTAAACTAGACTTTTGTCTGAAATCCTTAGTAGCATCAATATAATACTTCAATGCTCTAGCATCCAAATGATCTCTCTGAAGCATTCTTGGGATTAAGACACAGAAAAGGGACAACAGTTTTCCGACTAATATAGTCTGAAGATACAACTTTAGGCAAGAAATCAAATTAAGTCCTTAAGACAGCCTTATCCTGATGAAAGATAAGGAAGATAACAAGAAAGAGCACACAATTTGAAACTCTTCTAGCAGAAGAGATAGCCAAAAGAAACAAAACCTTCCAAGAAAGAATCTTAATATTAACTTTATGCATAGGCTCAAAAGGGGGAGCCTGTAAGACTTTTAACACCAAGTAAAGATTCCAAGAAGGAGACATTGGCTTGATCACAGCTGTAATTTGTGCCAAAGCCTGAACAAAAACATAAATGCCAGGAAGATAAGCAATCTTCCTATGACTTAAAACTGAAAGAGCAGAAATCTGCCCTTTTAGAGAACTGGCAGATAGGCACTTATCCAAACCTTCCTGTAAGAAATGCAAAATTCTAGACATTCTAAAAGAATGCCATGAAAAACCAAGATCTCTACACTAAGCAATACAAGTCTTCCAGACCTTATGATAAATCTTCAGGCTTACGAGCCTGGATTAAAGTTTCAATCACGCCTGGAATATGAACTGCAGAGACCAGACAGGAACTGACTTTTGCCCATTAGATAATTTGAGACACTTCCATCAAGTCTAGGGAACTGTAGGTTCCCCCTTGATGATTGATATAAGCTACTGATTAAATGCAGATAGGGCTACAACTAACTATTATTTTTATAATCAATTAATTGGCCGATTATTTTTCCGATTAATTGGATAAAAAATAATAATACTTTTTTTTTCCCTATAATTAAAATAAAATCCACATACTGGGTGTTACAAATATAAACTTCAGACTAAAACTTTACATTAACACAACTGTTTGTCCAATTTTTTTAACTGGCAGCTGAATTTTTTTTTTATAATCAAGCAAAAAAACAAACCACAAACTGTTTGAAAGAGGTAGAAATAAGAAGAGGTAGACTATCACTGTTAATAACATTCTGTTATTCACTCTTTCAGAAACTTTTAATTTAAATGCAAAAATGTCCACATGCTCCTGGCTGAGACTGGCTCTCTTTTTGCAAATTATTTTGCCTGCAGCAGAGAAGAGGCGCTCAGATGGTGTTGAGGTGCTTGAGATGCATAAGTAGGGTTTTGACAATTTCACCAAGGTGGAATATTTATCTTTGTTAACTATCCACCAATGCAAGGGGCCTCTTAAAGTAAGCCTGAACTTCATTCTAACAGAAAAATATCTTGAATATCTATATGCAATGGTAAATAACCAGCTAAAAGGTTAGGGAAAAAATACCTAGTCAGCTCTTAAAATAACAAAGATATACTTAGAGGTTGAATTTGGTACATATTACAATAAAATAAAAATATAAAAAAATAACAAAAGTCAAAGCGCTAAGGACTATATATCAATAACAGGACAAAGCCTTACACAGTTATCCATACAGTACATATAATCAGCAATAGCAAGCAATCCGCTAATAATTGTGCAAATAAATAATAGTGCACATCAATTCAAATAACAAATCCCATCACTCTAGGGCTAGGTGTAAATAACAAGTTTGGCAGTATATCATGCAAAGCATAGTCCCAAATCACCTGATTTAATATAAACCATCCAAATTATGACTCCTATTTTATTTTTTCAGTTGCACATAAACCAAGAGTAGTTGTAAACTTACTGTCCTGAAAAAGTGAAATGTAAACGTCTGTAGACGCTATTTAGGCTAAAGGCATAACTATAAAACACAATACCATGTGCAGAAGCTCATTGGAGTGAAGCAGCTGGTGCTGTGCTCAGACTAACTAATTGCAAACCAACTAATCGATTATGAGATTCATTGACAACTATTTTCATAATCAATTGAATCAATTAGTTGTTGCAGCTTTAAATGCAGAGATAAGACTCTTTTCAACAGAGGCCAAGCCCGAAGAGCCCTGAAAATAGCATGGAGTTCTAGAACATTTATTGGCAACCCCGCCTCCAGAGCAGCCCAAACCCCTTGTGCCCTCTGAGACCCCCAAACAGCTCCCCAACCGGAAAGACTTGCATCTGTAGTGATCCCAGTCCAGGTAGGATGAGCAAAAGATGATCCAGCCACCAAGACAGAGACTGACTTGTACTGTGATTTAGAAAAATATTTTGAGATAGCAGGGTATGATCCCTGCATCACTCACAAAGCATACAAAGCTGAAAAGGTCTCATGTGAAATCGAGCAAATGGAATCGCATCTGAAGCTGCAATCATGAGACCCAGTATTTCCATACAAAGAGCAACAGAGAGAAAGGAGAGAGACAGACGGTTCAGACAGACTGACTGACACTAATTTTAGCCTTCTATGATCTGTTAGAAAAAGACACATAGAGACTGAATCTATCTAAAACCCCAGAAAAGTAACCCTTGCCTGAGGCACCGAAGAACTCTTTGGAAAATTGATCTTCCAACCATGCTTCCAAAAGAAAAGATAGAGTTTGATCCAGAGATCTGATCACAGACAAGAGGGCACCCAGAACCTTTGTAAAAATTAATGAAGCTGTAGCCAGACCAAATCGTAGGGAAACAAAACTGAAAATATTTTTCTAGAAACACAAACCACAGAAATTGGTAATGTTCCCCCTGACCTGGAAAAACTTAAATTATGCTTAACTGATAATTTTCTTTTCTTCAGATGGAAAGAATCCACAGCTGCATTAATTACTTTTGGGAAATTAGAACCTGGCCACCACTTCCCTCATCCCCCAGTCCCCCAATTAGAACCTGGCCACCACTTCCCTCATCCCACTACCACTTCCCTCATCCCCCAGTCATTTTGCCGAGGAACAAGGAACAGTAGAAACATCAGGTGCCAGAAGAACAAAAACAACAGACGCCCCACAGAAAAAATACGGGTGGGAAGCTGTGGACTCTTTCCATCTGAAGAAAAGAAAATTATCAGGTAAACATAATTTAAGTTTTTCTTCATAAATGGAAAGAGTCCACAGCTGCATTCATTACTTTTGGGAAAACAATACCCAAGCTATAGAGGACACTGAATGCAAAAACGGGAGGGAACAAGAGGTGGCCCATTCTGAGGGCACCTGGCCTGAAAACCCCTACCCAACAAAATCCTGCTTTGTTTGAAGTCGAGAACAACTTTGAAAAAAAGGAAAAGGCCCAAGGACACTGACCCGCAGATAGTCCACAGACTTTCTAGAGACCGCAGGAACTAAACTCGACTGAGTCAACAGCCTCCATGAGACACCGTCCCCAGCAGTCGGTCTCCAAACAACACACCCCTTACTTAAGAAAGGGAACACACTACCGTATTCTTCCACAAAGAAGAAAAGGCACAGAGAAAACATGATTGTACTTGTAAAGCGCGGCTAATCCACCTTAAGGGACTCAAGGCGCTGCTCATTTTATCAACCTCGAAAGGAGGAAAGGCTGAGTAGACCTCACTGGGGATCGAACTTGCAACCCTCGGTTTGCTACAGTGCAGAGTATGCTGAGCTAGCTTCCAGCTAGCATAAGGAACTCCAGAAAAAAACCCTAAAAAGGGCACAACGAGTCCTAAATAAAAACACAGAGCAAAAACCAGAGAACCCGGGTCAGACTAACAGAGACCCAACCAGTCTCATAGAAACAAGGGGAGGCAATGCCCAGACCCCAAAAATACAGAAACCACGGGCAGGGAGTCTAAAACAGAGAGAGGATCTTCCCCTAACACAGTGCAACTGCACTCTAGAAGGCAACTGAAGACGAAGGTCCCCAAGTCCCCAAAAGGTATCTCAAAATACAGAAATATTCAGAACGAAACCTTGTGCAGCAAGCTCAGATAGATCTGACGAACAACACCTGAAGCAAAAAAGCACTTCACGCTGCAGTCATCTAAACATGACTCTGAAACTTAACTACTTGCAGGGCAAGTAAAAGCAGCTGAAGATAGGATCCTTCAGATTGCTAAGTATCCACTAACCAACAGGTAATGTTGCAGGCTATCAAAGAGCTGCCATTCCTTCCCACAAATCCTGAATGTGGAGAAAGGAGAAACCCCAAAAAGGCTTACTGTACTTCGAATGCTCTGAGAACAAAATAGCAGAGCAACAGATCTCAGATCCTGCTCCAAAACAAGACCAGCCCAAGTGACAGATATGTCTGATAGACAGGGGGACAGAAGACCCCAACCACAAGCCCCCAGGGAATGGAAGAAAAAAAAAAGGGGGGGGACTCACCCACCCCAACAGAGCTGGAGTGCGAACCCAATCCGCTTTTCCAAAATAAGGCACTCCCAAGGAGATCCCCTAGGACCTGGAACAGAGAAAAGTGAAATAGATCCGTAGGAAGACCTGTCACAACTCTCTTAAACAGTCTCTACATAGAGAGACCAATTTCCAACAGGTGGAACAGAGCAGCAGATGCTGCCCCTTACAGAAATAAGCCATCTGATCCAACCTCCTACACACAGGGCAGGGCAAGGACCCTCCAGAGAGAGGAAACCCCAACTCATAAGGAATATAAACTATCCCCTCCAAAGGGAAGGGCACAGATAAGAACAGAGTACATGTCCACAAGACATGAAGCTATAGTATGATCAAAACATGGACCGAATGAAAAATCATCCAGACACCACTGTTGACCCAACAGAGAAAAAAACTCCCCATAGAGGAGCGCACTCTGTCCAAAGGACAAGTCAGGCCTTAAAGTTTATAACCAGTACCCAAAGGTGGATGAGAACTCTGGTCTACCTGCTTGCAAGCCCAATGAGCTATCCCCCTATGTCTCAACATAGGGTCCCTGAAAAAAACTGGGTAGTCCTGAACCAGTCCATCAGATCATAAGTCTCCAGACATCCAAGAAGGATCCAAGACAAGAACTCCAGACCCAGGACCCAGAATAGTCCTAGAACGAATGACACCCTCAGGGAACACAAGATACCCCGTCTGAAGCAATCAGACCTCACAGGGGATAAGAACCGCGAAACCCAGAGAACGGGTACAGGACTCACTCATAATTCCCAGCCCAAAGGGAAGAGAACACCCTTAGCCGGAGGTCAACACCCCCCCAGCAAGGTACTAGGCCGCAACAAAGTCACACAATTTCTCTAGAGCCCAAAGGCTCATAATTCCCAGCCCAAAGGGAAGAGAACACCCTTAGCCGGAGGTCAACACCCCCCCAGCAATGTACTAGGCCGCAACAAAGTCACACAATTTCTCTAGAGCCCAAAGGCCCCAAGGGCAGCACTAAGGAAAATGGAAACGAGAACAGAGTCACAGAAAGAGAGTACAAGAAAGGCTAGTCTCCATAATCCTTTAAGATTAACGTTCCAGAGGACCACATCCAAGGGAGAAGAATGCAAAGCATCCCGAACCCAGGCAGATCCCCTAAGCAAAAATCTTGGAAAAAGAGACAACACCTCCTATTGCCCCTGACATGGAGAAGACTAACTCCCGAAGGAAGACAGAGCCTCACAGCCTTCACTTCCTAATTAAGCGTCCAAAGCCGCCACAAAAACCAGACGAAGACCAGAAAGTCCCGACCCAAAGGAAGAGAACCTCTAACAGGAATAAGTCCTAAAAGGACACTTCCAAAGAGTCCATGAAAGGCAAAACCGTAAGAACGGCGGTATGAAGGACCTAAATCTTCCAAGCCTCCAACCCACAATGGAAAGGAACACTCTAGTTCCCGAAATATTCGGAAACGACTTAGCATGTTGCCGCGGATCTCAATGGAGTCCAGGCCCACTAGATTGAAAGACGAAAAAGGACTGAATCAATCCCCCATGCCCCTAAGCAACCACGGACCCTCAAGTCCTCTAAGGATGCTAGTTGAAGCTTGTAAAACAAGACAATCACACAATCATATTGTGATCACTGGCCCTCCCAGGACCAACCGGACATAAAAGGGGCCACGTGTCTGAACTAGGCCTCAAAGACAGAAGGATTTGTACCCAGTCAGGACCAGCCTGAAACCAAGGGCCCCAGCATTGTCAAGGCCACATAGAGTCTCCCTCGATGATGGAGGGATAAAGAACAGTCAGACAGACTTTTGTAAACAGAGCAAATAAAATCACGAGTATCAATTCCAGAGAGGAAAGTTCCCGAAGGAAACATCACACCACAACATGAGCTTTAAACCATACAAAAATCATCCTCACCGGATTAAAATAAAAGATAAGGCAACCGTAGGTTATTGGCAGTTTTTTTTCCCTGATCTGTTTGCCATGTGCTGCTGGCAGCCATTTTACTCACCTCTCTTCCTGACTCTGGTGCATACTGTGTGATGCTGCTCATTTCCTGAACTTCCTTTTATGGCCAGACTGGTGTACATTATCTGTGTGAGACAGGATGCAGTCTCAGAATTGTGATGTCATCACTTATCATTTAAAGGGCCTCTGTTCAGTATGCTTTGCCCTTGCGTTGTCTCAGACCTGTTCGTGAGAGCTCCTGTGTATTACCTGGCTGTCTGACGTCCCTCCTGGTTCCTGATCTCTGGCTTGTTCCTGACTCTGCTGTTCTCCTTGTTCCTGATTCCGGCTCGTCTGACTATTCGCTTTGGCTCATGACTCGGCTCGTCTAACTACCAGTTCTGGTTTTGATTCCTGGCTTATTTGACTTGTGGACTTTTTATTATTTTTTTGCTATTAATAAAGGTGTGATTATTTTTGCACTTCTTGTCTCAGTCCTGACATTACGCAAGGGCCATGAATCCTGATGGTGCTAATAATCCACCTTTACCTGCCATAACTTCCAGGATGGATGAACAGGATAACTGTTTGGATCAATTTGCACTATCCCTGCAAACCCTGCTGACTCACACTGCACATTTGGACCAAATTGTCCCGCAAGTTATGGCTGCTTCTGTTTCTGCTGCTGCACCTAGTCCTACCAGGAGCATGTCCGGTTCTGCAACTCTACCTCAGAGATATGGAGGCGATCCTATTCAGTGCAGAGGGTTTTTGAACCAGGTGGGCATTTACTTTGAGATGTTACCTCAGGTGTTTCCCTCTGACAGAGCTAAGGTGGGATTTCTCATCTTGTTACTCTCTGACACAGCTCTTGCCTGGGCTAATCCCTTGTGGGAGACTAATAAACCTGTGATTTCAAATTACCCTGAATTTGCGGCCTCCTTTTGAAGGGTATTTGATGTTCTGGCTCGCTCCTCCTCTGCTGCTAAACGACTCATGTCCATTCAGCAAGGTACAAGTTCTGTTGCTCAGTATGCCATTGAGTTCCGTACGCTTGCTGCAGAGGTAGGTTGGAACAATGAAGCACTTGTTGCCGTCTTCTTTTATGGGCTCTCTGATGTGATTAAGGATGAAGTTGCTGCCAGAGATTTACCAGAAGATCTTGAGGCATTGGTGTCTTTTTTGATCCTAATTGACATCAGACTAAGTGAGAGGCCCTCTTTCAAGGAGCTCTTGCAGAAGTCTCCTGTTCCGTTGTCTCCTACGTGTTCGTTCCCACCCCTGCCTCCCTCTCTTCCCATGCCTCCTGGTCCCGAGTCACCAGGTACTGCTGAGCCGATGCAGTTGGGATTCACGCATCTCTCTATGGCGGAGAGGGCCTTTAGGAGGAGGGAGGGGCTCTGCCTCTATTGTGGGTTACAGGGCCACCTTTTGAAGTCTTGTCCTACACGGCCGGGAAACGCTCACATCTAAGGTCCTGTTGGGGGCAGACCTTGGGTGGTTTATCCTCGTCCCCGGAACCGCTAAAGGAGAAACCTTTGGTCACGGTTGTCCTTTCCTGGGTGGACTCCTCCATAGTCACCCAGGCTCTTGTTGACTCCGGTGCTGCGGGCTATTTCATTGACAGTGCTTTTGTATCAAAGCACTCCATTCCTGTTTTGCCTCGGTCCGTTCCGCTTGCTATTGAGGCAATTGATGGCAAGCCCTTCAGCCCACACTCGTTACTTATGAAACTGCTCCGTTATCCATGGCTGTTGGGGTTCTCCATTTTGAAACCCTCCAGTTCCAGGTCATAAACTCTCCACATTTTCCGGGTATTCTGGGTTATCCCTGGCTCCAAAAGCACAATCCCATTCTGGACTGGCACAGGTCCGAAATTTTGTCGTGGTCTCCGCAATGTATTTCCACTTGTCTTCAGAAACCAGTTAAAGTCTTGTGCACGTCTTCGGTATCTCAATTGCCAGAGGAGTACCGAGAGTTCCTAGACGTTTTTGACAAGGTGCGTGCTGGTACATTGCCTCCTCACCGGTCTTACGATTGTGCCATAGACTTGCAACCCGGAGCCATTCCTCCTCGGGGCCGGGTTTACCCTCTGTCTGTTGCAGAGAATTGTGCTATGGAGGAGTATGTTGCCGATGCTCTGTCGCGGGGGATCATCCGCAAATCCTGCTCTCCTGCAGGGGCTGGCTTCTTCTTTGTGAAGAAAAAGGGTGGCAAGTTAAGGCCATGCATCGATTATAGGGGTCTTAATTGTCTTACCATTAAGAATGCTTACCCTATTCCGCTCATTATGGAACTCTTTGACCACCTCAAGGGAGCTACGGTCTTTACTAAACTTGATTTGAGAGGAGTGTACAATCTTGTTAGGATCAAGGAGGGCCACGAATGGAAAACAGCATTTAACACCAGTATCTTGTAATGCCCTTTGGCCTATATAATGCTCCTGCTGTAGTCCAGGAATTTATTAATGATGTCCTACGAGATATGTTGCAACAGTGTGTTGTGGTGTACTTAGACGACATCCTCATACACTCACCCACACTTGAGGCTCATCGTTCTGATGTTACACGGGTTCTTCAGAGACTACGTGAGAATGGCCTGTTTTGTAAACTCGAGAAATGTGAGTTCCATCAAACTCAAGTAACCTTCCTAGGTTATGTTATCTCCGTTGCAGGGTTGTCCATGGATCCTGACAAGTTATCTGCAGTTCTGCAGTGGCCTTGCCCAGTTGGTCTTTGGTCTATTCAAAGTTTTTTGGGGTTCGCCAATTACTATGGAAAGTTTATTAAAAACTTTTCTTCCCTGGTCAAACCTATCACAGACATGACCCATAAAGAGAACGATCCACTCCATTGGTCACTTACTGCCATTAAGGCCTTTAATAGTCTTAAGACTGCCTTTGCTGCCGCTCCAGTTCTGGCTCATCCTAACCCTGTTCTGCCTTTCGTTCTTGAGGTTGATGCATCTGAGACTGAAGTAGGTGCCCTCTTGTCTCAACGTCCTATGCCTGACGGTTCCTTGCATCCATGTGGTTTCTTCTCTAAGAAATGGTCTCCAGCAGAGTGCAATTATGAAATTGGTGACAGGGAATTACTGGCCATAATTTTTGCAGTCAAGGAATGGAGGCATCTTCTCGAGGGTACTAGCGTGCCAGTGCTCATTCTTACTGACCACAAGAATTTAACTTATCTATCTGAAGCAAAACGTTTGTCGCCCCGACAGGCTAGATGGGCGCTATTTTTGTCTCGGTTTAATTATGTGGTCTCCTACCTACCTGGTAGTAAGATTGTTAGGGCTGATGCCCTCTCTCGACAATTTTCGCCTCTGTCCAAGGAGGAGTCTGTATCTACTCCAGTTATACCTCCTGACCATATTTTGGCTACCATACGTACTAATTTGACTTCTCCCTTGGGGGAGGAGATCCTGGCTGCACAAACCAATGCAAATCCTGAGAATCCTAGTGGTAAGTGTTTTGTTCCTGAGAATCTTCGAACTAAACTTTTGCGTACTTACCACTATCCTAAAGCCGCAGTTCACCCAGGCAAGAACCAAATGATTTGGTCTGTCACTCAACAATTCTGGTGGCCAACTCTTCGTTCTGATGTTGCTGCATATGTTTCCTCCTGCTCAGTTTGTGCATAAAATAAGACTCCTCGACGTCTTCCTGTGGGTCTTCTTCAACCTATTGCTAATGGTGAGCGTCCTTGGACACATCTTTCCATGGACTTCATTGTTGAGCTCCCTGTTTCCAATGGCAATACTGTTATCCTTATGGTGGTTGACCGTTTTTCTAAAATGTCACATTGCATTCCCTTGAAGAAGTTGCCTACCGCTCAGGAGCTTGCTTCAATTTTTGCCCGGGAGGTCTTTCGTTTACATGGGTTACCCAAAGAGATAGTGTTGGACCGGGGTAGTCAGTTTGTCTCCAGATTTTGGCGTTCCTTTTGTGCTCAAATTGGGATCCAGCTTTCCTTCTCCTCGGCATATCACCCTCAATCCAATGGGGCTGCAGAACGGTCTTATCAAGCTCTGGAACAGTTCCTCCGTTGCTATGTCTCAGATCACCACAATAATTGGTCTGAACTGTTACCTTGGGCAGAGTTTGCTCGTAATAGTGCTATTAATGCTTCCTCCAAGTTATCCCCGTTCATGGCGAATTATGGGTTTCAACCATCCTTGTTGCCCGATTCATTCATGTCTCAGGGTATTCCGACTTTGGAGGAGCATCTCCGGCAACTCCGTTCCATGTGTGTGCAGATTCAGGATTGCCTTCATTGTTCTATGCAGTGCCAAAAGTTCCAGGCTGATCGTAGGCGTCTGCCGTGCCTTCCTACCAGGTTGGTGAGTGAGTTTGGTTGTCCTCCCACAACTTGAACCTTTGTGTGCCTTCCAATAAACTGGCTCCCCGTTATGTTGGTCCTTTTTGAATACTCTGACGGGTCAATCCTGTGGCCTACGCCCTTGACCTTCCTCCTGCAATGCGCATCTCCAATGTTTTTCATGTCTCCCTCTTGAAACCATTGGCTTGTAATCGGTTTACCACTGTTTTGCCTTGTCCTCACCCTATCTTTGTTGACAACCATGAGGAGTATGAGGTTAGCAGCATTATTGACTCGTATGTCCAGAGGCCGCGTACAGTATTTGGTTCACTGGAGGGGCTATGGTCCAGAGGAGCTTTCATGGGTTCCCTCCTCTGATGTTCATGCTACTGCCCTCCTCTGTGCCTTCCATGCCCGTTTCACCCCAATAAGCCTTTTGTCCTCCGCGGGGGAGGGGTCGTTGAGGGGAGGGTACTGTCAGGGTTTTTTCCCTGATCTGTTTGCCATGTGCTGCTGGCAGCCATTTTACTCACCTCTCTTCCTGACTCTGGTGCATACTGTGTGATGCTGCTCATTTCCTGCACTTCCTTTTATGGCCAGACTGGTGTACATCATCCGTGTGAGACAGGATGCAGTCTCAGAATTTGTCAGGAATTCTGTTCCACCTTTACAGAAAGGCTGTAATCTCTCTATACCACCTTTACAAACTCAGGCCAACCCCTTACCCTATTTAAAGTTACTCTTGAGGCCAGCCAGGTGCTTAGTGATTAAGAAATCAACCTAACTGAGCTCCCTGCACATGTTCTGTGCTCCAGCTATTTCAAACCTTAGAAAGTTTATTCCTAAATCTTTAACCTGAATTTCTACAAGGAAACTGGATTGCTTTCTGCCTAGGCAGAACTTGCTACTTCTGCTCCGCTACTGCTGAAGTTTATCAAGTGATTTATTGACACTACAACAGCGTGACCTGCTTGTCACAATTTGCAAGATTGATACTGTTACAATTCCCGGTAAGCTGTTTACCTCTAATTCAACTGCCAGTCTGCATTGCAAGTTTCAGCAAACACGGAGCTGCTCACAGCAAGACATTCCTAAGCAGTGACATCACAACTATTCCAGACGGCTCAGCTTACAAGCAGATTTCATATCAGCTGTTCTACCATTCTGTCTCAGCCTGTCTCACTGATTCACACACTCTGCTGCTACAGAACATTTTCCTGCTAATCTCTATATGCAGGTAGTGTGGTCTCAGTGGTTTCCTAAACATTTTGGCTGTACTTAGAATTATATTACCAGCATAAAATCTTCATTGCTATTTTTCCAGTGTGGAAATTTATACTTTATTATTTGCAAGTATAAACATAGTGAGAGATTCTTCACCTATTCACAGATTAATCCAAGTTTGTGAATTCAATATAAACTCACTTTGTGCCCTAAAATTAACATTTATCCATATGTTAATTTACAGCTAAGTGATACAAAACCTATCATCCACAGTTGTGATCCATACAAAGGATTGAATTGATACAGTGAATTAATTCATTACAGAATCACTAAGCCAGTAAGATGGATCCAGTGGATTTACCACAGGTGGTTTATGAACTGTCACAGAAGGTGGACCAATTAGGTCAAGCTATGAACAGTTTACAAATAGAAAATGAAACTCTAAGAAAGGTCATTAGAGATTCCATAGGACACAAAACACCATCACAAGACACTCATCCTGAGCCACAAATATCCAGTCCTGATTTATTCTCTGGGGACAGAAGAACTTATCGTCAGTTCAAAAATGCCTGTTTGCTCACTTTCACACTCAAACCAAAGACTTATCCCACCGACCATTTAAAGGTTTTGACTATGATCTCCTATCTGCGAGGAGAACCCAGAATATGGGCGGACTCATACTATGAATCTAACAGCCCCATTCTATTCTCTCTCCCAGACTTTCTTCAGGCCATGGATGAGCTATACCTTGATACAAATTCACAGATTACAGCAGAAACAAAGATGAGAGCCCTCAAACAGGGTACGAAACCAGTTGAACAGTATATTACTGAGTTCAAACAGTATTCAACGGACTCTCAATGGAACAGGGTAGCCTTGAAAAATCAATTCCGACTGGGACTCTCTGATAGTGTTAAAGATGAGCTTGCCAGAGTGGAGCTACCTGACACATTGGAAGCATTGATGAGATTATCTATGCAAATAGACAGGCGCCTAAGGGAGAGGAAGTCTGAACGCCATGGTCCAGAACCTACTTATCGTAAGACCCCCACTTCCGCAGTACCCGTAGGCAGTGGTGGGACATCTCAGGAACCAATGGAGATAGGGCTCTTGAGGGGTCCTCTGTCTACTGAGGAAAAGCAAAGAAGAAAAACTCTCTCGTTGTGTCTTTATTGTGCTAGTCCAGCACATTCAGTCAAGGACTGCCCCATTCTTCTGAAAAACAAGAAAAGTAAGTGTCTGCTAACCAATTGTACTACCTCACAGCAGAACAAACCTAATTATTGTTTCATCTCTCTCTCTTTGCAGTGGGACCGTAGACGCCTATCTTCTGAGGCCATTCTCGACACTGGGGCACATGGGAATTATATAGACATAGAGGTTGTTAAGGCAAATAAAATACCACTTGAAAAAAAAAGCTCTCCTGTCTCCATTCGTGTTGTGGATGGTACATACATAGCTAGCGGTCCGATAACACACCACACGGTTCCTTTAATGGTTACCACTCAAAACTGCCATTTCGAATACATGTCATTTGATGTTTTACCTTCTCCTCTTTTTCCAATCGTTCTAGGTATTCAGTGGATACGCCTCCATGAACCCTCCATAGATTGGAAAACCCTAAAAGTCACTTTGAACTCCTCTCATTGTAAAACAAATTGTTACCATTCAACACATACCATCCACATAGCTGAACAAACTACAGATATACCTGAAGTATATTCACAATATACCGAAGTATTTAGTAAGAGGGAGGCAGAAACACTACCTCCACACCGTAGCTATGACTGCCCTATAGATCTGAAACCTGGTTCAGTAATACCACATGGTCATCTCTACCCTCTAAGCCAACCTGAATTAGCACATTTAAAAGGCTATTTAGACGAAAACTTAAAAAAAGGGTTCATCAGGCCGTCCGTGTCTCCTGCGGCAGCTGGTATGTTCTTTGTTAGAAACAAAGATAAATCACTACGTCCGATCATTGATTATAGAGAGCTCAATAAAGTTACCGTTAAAAACAGGTATCCACTCCCCTTAATTCCTGAACTTATTGAGCGACTCCATCAAGCTAAGATATTCACCAAATTGGACCTCAGGGGGGCCTACAACCTCATTCGCATAAGAGAGGGAGATGAATGGTTAACTGCGTTTAGAACGAGATATGGCCTATACGAATACCTGGTTATGCCATTTGGATTATGTAATGCTCCTGCAACTTTTCAGCATTACATCAATGATGTTTTCAGGGATCTCCTTGACATATGTGTAGTGGTCTATCTGGATGACATTCTCATTTATTCCCAGAATTTACAAGACCATATCAAACACGTCAGCTGGGTTCTATCCAGACTTCAAATACATCGATTATATGCCAAGGCCGAAAAATGTATATTCCATGCTGAAAAGATCTCCTTCTTGGGATACAATATCTCATCCGAGGGCATTCAAATGCAACAAGACAAAGTAGAAGCGGTAAAGAGCTGGCCTACCCCACAAAGCCGCAAGGATCTACAGCGGTTTTTAGGGTTTAGTAATTACTACCGAAAATTCATTAAAGGGTATTCTGGTATAGCTAAACCATTGACCTCGCTTACTGGTTGCACTTCCAGATTTCTTTGGAATGAAAAGGCAGCAGAAGCATTTGAATATCTGAAATCCTCTTTTACATCAGCACCCATTTTACATCACCCCAATCCTGATCTCCAATACTTCCTCGAAGTAGACTCATCTGATTATGCTTTGGGAGCAGTTCTTTCTCAGAGAAAAAGCCTAATGCATCCATTACATCCGATAGCCTTCTTTTCCAAGATGATGTCCCCCGCCGAAAGAAACTACCCCATAGGCGAAAAGGAACTTCTCTCCATCAAAAGAGCTTTCGAGACTTGGAGACATCTACTAGAAGGAACTCAACTACCAATAATAGTGTATACAGACCATAGAAATTTGGAATATTTACAAAGGAATAAGACTCTTTCCTCAAGACAAGTGAGGTGGAGTCTCTATTTCAGTAGATTCCTATTTCAGATAGTATATAGGCCAGCCTCTCGTAATGGTAAGGCAGATGCTTTATCCCGTAGAGACCCTAAACCCGATTGTAGCGAAACCCCTTCGGCTATAATTCCACACGACTCATACATTGGAAGCATTACCACCACAGCTTCCAAGTTTAAAAAAGCCTTGCAAACTGAACAGGAACTTCCACCTGATCTACGTATAGGATCGGATGGTCTCTACTACAAACAAAATAAGTTGTATGTTCCGACTACTTTAAGACAATACATCATTAGAGAACATCATGATACTCCTCTCTCTGGACACCCTGGGATCCAGAGAACTCAAGAGCTAATAAGTAGGGCTTACTGGTGGCCAGGAATGGCTCCGGAGATTCGCCTCTATGTACAGGCTTGTACTAGATGTATTACATCAAAATCCGAAAAAAGACCCCCATATGGATTACTCATGCCAATACCAGTCCCTGGAAGACCTTGGACTCACTTAGGCCTAGACTTCATTGTTGAATTACCTACTTCCGCCGGAATGAATACAGTCTTGGTTATAATTGACCTCCTCACTAAAATGGCTCATTTTGTACCCCACCACAAACTCCCAACCTCAGCCGAAACAGCTCAGTTATTCATTGATAATGTAGTAAAGTACCATGGAATTCCAGAGATTCTCACCACCGATAGAGGCACGCAGTTCACCTCTCGTTTTTGGAGAAACTTATGCCAGAAACTCCAAATCGACCATCGTTATAGTACTGCTTACCACCCCCAGACTAATGGCCAAACTGAACGATTAAACCAGTGGCTTGAACAGTACTTGAGGTGTTACTGTGCCTACCATCAGGGGGATTGGAATAAATACCTCTCTCTAGCTGAATTTGCTTACAACAACTCCCTTAACTCCTCTAGTAAAATGACACCTTTCTACGCAAATTACGCATTTCACCCAAAGATGGTCTTAACAACAACGGAATCCTGTTGTAACCCAAACGTTGAAGATTTAGCTGACCATTTACACGAGAATTGGAAGTTACTCCAAGAAAACCTCCAGACAGCTCAAGCTGTACAAAAGAAGTACTACGACCTCAGACGAAGACCTTCTCCACAATATTCCATAGGAGATTGGGCCTGGCTTTCCACGAAAAATCTAAAACTACAACTTCCCAGTAAGAAGTTAGCTACTCTGTTTGTTGGACCCTTCCAGATTATTAAAGTCGTCAATCAAAATGCTATAACCCTTCGCTTACCCTCATCTTTAAGTATACATCCCACTTTTCATGTATCCTCACTAAAACCAGCAGCTATTAACAGCACCCAAGTATTACCTCCAAAAACACAAAATCTAGAGGATAATATTTATGAAGTAGGAAACATACTAGACTCACGCATCAACAGGGGTCAACTTCAGTACCTGGTTAGGTGGAAAGGATATTCCTCTGACGAGGACACATGGGAACCCGTTAACCATGTCAATGCCCCAAGACTTATCTCTCAGTTCCATCGACGGAATCCCGAAAGACCACGCATGCAAGCCGTGGGACGGCATGCCTGAAGGGGGCATTCTGTCAGGAATTCTGTTCCACCTTTACAGAAAGGCTGTAATCTCTCTATACCACCTTTACAAACTCAGGCCAACCCCTTACCCTATTTAAAGTTACTCTTGAGGCCAGCCAGGTGCTTAGTGATTAAGAAATCAACCTAACTGAGCTCCCTGCACATGTTCTGTGCTCCAGCTATTTCAAACCTTAGAAAGTTTATTCCTAAATCTTTAACCTGAATTTCTACAAGGAAACTGGATTGCTTTCTGCCTAGGCAGAACTTGCTACTTCTGCTCCGCTACTGCTGAAGTTTATCAAGTGATTTATTGACACTACAACAGCGTGACCTGCTTGTCACAATTTGCAAGATTGATACTGTTACAATTCCCGGTAAGCTGTTTACCTCTAATTCAACTGCCAGTCTGCATTGCAAGTTTCAGCAAACACGGAGCTGCTCACAGCAAGACATTCCTAAGCAGTGACATCACAACTATTCCAGACGGCTCAGCTTACAAGCAGATTTCATATCAGCTGTTCTACCATTCTGTCTCAGCCTGTCTCACTGATTCACACACTCTGCTGCTACAGAACATTTTCCTGCTAATCTCTATATGCAGGTAGTGTGGTCTCAGTGGTTTCCTAAACATTTTGGCTGTACTTAGAATTATATTACCAGCATAAAATCTTCATTGCTATTTTTCCAGTGTGGAAATTTATACTTTATTATTTGCAAGTATAAACATAGTGAGAGATTCTTCACCTATTCACAGATTAATCCAAGTTTGTGAATTCAATATAAACTCACTTTGTGCCCTAAAATTAACATTTATCCATATGTTAATTTACAGCTAAGTGATACAAAACCTATCATCCACAGTTGTGATCCATACAAAGGATTGAATTGATACAGTGAATTAATTCATTACAGAATTGTAATGTCATCACTTATTATTTAAAGGGCCTCTGTTCAGTATGCTTTGCCCTTGCGTTGTCTCAGACCTGTTTGTGAGAGCTCCTGTGTATTACCTGGCTGTCTGATGTCCCTCCTGGTTGCTGATCTTTGGCTTGTTCCTGACTCTGCTGTTCTCCTTGTTCCCGATTCCGGCTCGTCTGACTATTCACTTTGGCTCCTGACTCGACTCGTCTGACTACCAGTTCTGGTTTTGATTCCTGGCTTGTTATTTGACTTGTGGACTTTTTATTATTTTTTGCTATTAATAAAGGTGTGATTATTTTTGCACTTCTTGTCTCAGTCTGATTCCTGGCACCCTGACAGTTATCGCCCATGAAGAACGGACAGACCCGCAGGACCAGCCAACAGGGGCCTGAGACTTCCAAGCTCAGAACTGGAAAAGGATACACAAATAACAAATACTATAAGAAGATTACTTCATCCCCTTACGTCTATGTATGCAAGCCAGGAGTAAGACTGAGAATCCCCAGACCCATTAAGAGTGGGATCTTCCAGCAACGCCAAAAAGGTGCCTTAGTAGGACACAAAGGCGTGCCAGTCTATAACGAAAGGCGCAACATACCTCTGCCATGACAAAAGGAAACACCAGCCCTGAAGGTTGATCTCCTGAGGCCTCAGGGGCAGTTGCTCCCCCGGAAGGCTGAACAGGACCAGGCGATCCCACGCCTGACGAGCCCTGGTTGATGAAACATGGACAATATCGTAAGCACACTCCCGGGAGGTGCAGATGCGCCAGTGCCAAAGATATGGCCATGCGGAACCGTGTCTTAACTTCCGGTGGGAACAGGCCACACTCCCTAGAAAGGATAAGTAGCGTTTGGGTTACCTGCATGCGTAGTAAGTGTTGATGGTAGGGAACTTGTCTTGTGAGAAATAGAATCCCCAAAGATGGATGGCTCAGTGGGCACCCGATTCCTCGATCCCGAGGAACAGTGCACTCTAAAACGGCATTCGGAACATAATTGATGGGCATGTATCACCCGGGCCAATTCATATTCTTCGCAAGAAGTAGAGTCTGAATCAGAGACATCCATCTCCAAGAATCCTCCATAACTGGGACACTGTGGCCTCCAGAGAACCAGACACCAGCGGACCAGGATTTCTCCATTGCTACGCGATCAGGAAAATGGAAATGGGGTCACAAGGTAAACAGTGCAGTCCATGCAAAAGCACGCTCGACCGAAAAGGCTGCGTCACTAGACATAGGCCGTTATGTTCCAAAATAGCCATGAGCCGAAGCAATACTACACAGTAGCAGACAGAATCACATAACAAACATGATGATAAACCCCCCCTGTTCAACAACCTCCCTCAGGAGATTTTAACCCTTGATTCCTAGATACAAAAAGGAGCCTCACTGAGACCCTATGTTAAAGTTATCCCCGAAAATTTGTAGCCCCTCTCGGATAAACAGTTGAAATTACAATACATCCATGATGAAAGTAAAATGAAACGATCTTACCAGAATCTACGCAGTGGAACAGGAACACGGCTCTTCAAGTGTGACAGATAGTAGAATCGCCTCTGCCATGGACTGGAGAGAAAAAAGCAGGCAGTGAAACTCGTCAACACTGATTGCTTGTGGAGCTGTAAATATGAGTCGGATGGTTTTGCAGAAAGACTCTCCCTGCATCTCCGGAGATAACCCTGCATCTCCGGCTGACAGGACTACTTAAAACTCCAGTCCCATGCCGAAGAGTACTATTCTCCATAAGAGACTATAAAAAAACTTCTGACACTTCTCTGCCAACCTCCTGGGACGAAAGGCAAAGAATGACTGGGGGATGAGGGAAGTGGGAGGAGTATTTAAGCCTTTGGCTAGGGTGTCTTTGCCTCCTCCTGGTGGCCAGGTTCTAATTTCCCAAAAGTAATGAATGCAGCTGTGGACTCTTTCCATTTATGAAGAAAATACAGATAAGCATTCTTTAAATCTATTTTGGACATAAACTGACATTGTGGGAAAAAAAGCAGAATAGTTTCCATTTTGAAAGTAGGGATTCTGACAAACTTGTCCAGAGCTTTCAGATCCAGAACTGGTTTGAAAGTACCTTCCTTCTTTGGAACAATTAAGAGATTTGAATACAATCCCATCCCCTGTTCCTGCAAAGGAACTGGAGCAATCCCTCCCATAGTTTCCAGATCTGAAACAGACTGAAAAAAGGTTTGAGCGTTTAAGGGTTTCCTTGGAACATTGGACAGAAAAAAACCTTCCTCCGGGAGAATTTGTTCTGAAACCTATCTGATAACTCTGGGAAACTATATTCAGAACCCAGGGATCTGGAACAAACTAAAACCAAGCTTCATGAAAAAGGCAGTGTTGGAAGTAGGGATGGACTTTATGATTTGCTTAGATCTGTTCCAATTTGCACTAGGCCTCGATACTGGGCCAGATGAGCTTTTCTTCTGAGAGGAGGAATCAACTTTCATTTCCTTCCAAAAGGAACAAAAACGATTAGAGGCTTTATATTTCCCCTTGGACTTCTTGTCCTGAGAAAGAAAAGCCCCTTTACTTCTAGTAACAGTAGAAATGATAGAATCCACAACAGAACCAAACAATTTATTTCCCTGAAAAGTAAGAGATAGCAGTCTGGATTTAGGCACCATATAAGCAGACCAGGACTTATGCCATAAAGCTTTCCTAGAAATAATTGCCAAGGACATGTTTTTAACATTAATTTTAATGTCACTTACAGCGTCACAAACAAAAGAATTAGCACTTCTGAGCAATCCCAAGAGGTTAAAATAAATTCTCTAGCAGAATCATTAGGAAACTGCTCTAAAAGACTAGTTTACCAATAAGAAGAAGCAGCGACTACATCAGCAATAGAGATAACTATCCTAAATAAATAACCTGCTTGCAGAAAGGCCCTTCTTTAAAATGATTCTAACTTCCAATCTAAAGGGTCCTTAAAGGGATATGAAACGTATTAACATAGTGAACATGACTAGCCTTATCAGCAGCAGACTTAAAGGGATACTGAACCCATTTTTTTTCTTTAATGATTCAGGTAGAGCATGCAATTTTAAACAGCTTTCTAATTTACTCTGATTATCAATTTTTCTTTGTTCTCTTGTGATCTTTATTTGAAAAGCAGGAATGTAAACTAATTTTTGGTTCAGCACCTGGGTAGCGCTTGCTGATTGGAGGCTACATGTAGCCACAAAACACCAAAAGCTACCCAGAGTGTTGAACCCTAAGCTTACATTCCTGATAAGTTTAGATGCCGGCCTAATTTTGGTGAACAACCTGGGTTTTTCTTGCTGATTGGACAGAACCAATAAACAAGTGCTGTCCATGGTTCTTAACCAAAAATTGGCTGGCTCCTTAGCATAGATGCCTTCTTTTTCAAATAAAGATAGCAAGAGAATGAAAAAAAATTAATAGGAGTAAATAAGAAAGTTGCTTAAAACTGCATGCTCTATTTGAATCCTAAAAGAAAAAAAATAGGGTTCAGTATCCCTTTAAGTCTGCAGCTGATAAGGCTAGTCATGTTTACTATGTTAATACGTTGAATATTATTGAATTATATTGCAGTTTGTATATTTGAAAGGCAATTAGATTAAATTACACAAATTACATGAAAAAAAGGACAAAATAAAATGTATTTGAGTTTTATATTGCTTTAAAAGAAGTACTGTCTTCCAAAGGGATAGTAGTACGCTTAGCCAAAGATCATTATTAGAGGCAGGTAAGGGGTATAACTTCTTAAATCTAGCGGGAAGGATTAAAATAATTACCTGGCTTAGACCATTTCCTTGACACTATTTTAGAAACATCATGTGGAATAAGAAAAACCTAAGGGGTTTTAGCAATAGTCTTATAGACTGAATATAAATGGTTAAAATGCTTATCCTCAGAACCCTTGGTGTCCTTAAAGGGACACTAAACCCAATTTTTTTTCTTTCATGATTCAGATACAGCATGCAATTTTTTTTTTTTTTATTTTTAAACCATTTATTTATGTCCAACAATGAGTACAAGTTCCATGAAAACAAGAAGCCATAATTTTAGAGTCCATAAACAACCAACAGACAAAAAAAGAAAGACAATGGGGAGAAAAATAATGATTATTAACCAAAATTACATATTACCCATCATATGCGCAATTGATAAAACCTAAGCCGTCTGCCTAATTTTTTTTATTACTCATTGTTGGAGTGTTTTATTTATAAGGATTGAGGAAAAAGGAAGAGGGAAAAAGAAAGAAAGAAGAAGAAAGAAAAAAGGAAAAAAAAAAAAAAAAAAGTCCCGGATCTCTCATTCCCTCCCCAATTCACCACATACCCAACACCACTAATTCCGAATTCTTAAATGGGGAGATTAAGTAGTCGATTTCTCTCTCAGGGAAAATCTTAATAAATGGAGCCCACTTGTCAAAAAATTTCTTTACATCAGGTTCATTGTCTATGTTGGTGTTTTTCTGTTCTAAAACATATTGTTTCTTTAAATGATCCCTGATTTCAACAATGGTTGGCACCGACCTCATTTTCCATTTCTGGCAGAGCAGATATCTGGTAGCTAAGATAGATAGATTAACTAGTTTCTCATTAGGCTGTCGCCCTATTCCAGATTTCAGACAGAATACAATCTGAAACAGGGAGAGAGATATTTGTTCAATTTTAAGTTTACTTTTAAGCCAGTATTCCAGCTTGCTCCAAACATTGCTCACTCTAGGACATTGCCAAAACATATGAACTATGTCAGCAGCAAAATAAGAACATTTGGGACATTTATTAAATTGATGATTACGGACTCTGAGGCCTCTTTCCGGGGTGAAGTATGCCCTATGCAAGAGTTTTAAATGAGCATCACGCCAATTGAGGGAGGATGTTGTTTTTGTTACTTTATTAATTGACAATTGGATAGTTTCTGAGTCAATATTGCTGTGTGGGATTAAAGTATTCCAGGACCCGGCCAGTTTTTCCAATATCGGGGTTGCTTTGGTAAGGTTCAATGAGTAGTAACATGGGGCGATAGACATGGAAGAATTTTTAGTTATCATTAGCCAGGTTTCTAAACTTCCCAAGGTCCAATTCCATCCGATCTTGTGTACAAGCTCTGTAATATAGTGTCTTATCTGTAAATATGCATAGAAATCTTTATTTAATAAATTGAATTCATGTCTCAACTCCTCAAAAGATTTTATACATTTTCTCTCCTGATTGACAAAGTGAATAACCCTGTCCAGCCCCTTGCTATGCCATCTATTAAAGATAACTGAATCCAATCCTGGTTGGAAGTTCGGGTTTCTAGTTAGGGGAAGATGTTTTGACCCCGTAGGACTTATAGAGAGGGATCTAGATATTTTGAACCAAGCTTTAATCGGGTTTGAAATAGATTTAAGCTCCTTTATATTTCTGGGGAGATCTTTAGGGCTCGTGTGTGCAAGAGCTATTGGAGAATATGGGTCACATATATTAAATTCAAGGTCATTATTTAAGACATAGTTCTTAGTAGAAAACCAATCTGCTATTATGCGGGCCAAAAAGCAAAGATTATAAAATCTTAAGTTCGGAAGTGCCAATCCTCCCAGCTCCCTTGGCACCATTAGTTTAGCAAGGGCTATTTTAGGCCTCTTCCCCTGCCATACGAACTGCCCAATTGATGAGTTCATTGAGCGTATGTCTCTCTCAAATAAAATTAAAGGGACATTCTGTAAAATATAAAGCAGTTTTGGGAGCAGGGTCATTTTAACTAAGGCTGAACGACCGGATATTGAAAGTGGTAAATTTTGCCAGGCCTTAAGCCTTTCTTTGATAAAGCTTAACATTGGGGTTATATTCATCTTATATAGATCTTTTAAATTAATTGGTATTTTGATTCCCAAGTATTTCAATGAATCTGTTACTACTCTAAAGGGTAAGTCTGTCTTACTAGTTTTATTTTTCCTGAGCCACATTAGTTCCGATTTTATCGCATTTACTTTGTATCCTGAGAATACCCCGAAATGGTCAGTGATTTGCAATAGTTTTGGAATATTTTGCGCTGTGTTAGATATGTATATAAGTAAGTCATCCGCATATAGTCCGACTTTCATTTCATGCCTCCTAATTTTTATGCCCTCCAGTGAGTTCCTAATTTTAATTGCTAGGGGTTCTATGGCTAGGTCAAAAAGGAGCGGGGAGAGAGGACAGCCCTGACGAGTGCCCCTTTTTAGTGCAATTGGTGGGGAGATATCATCGTTAATAATCAATCTTGTGGAAGAGTGACTATAGAGGCTCTCCACAAATTTAGGGAAATTCCCTACAATCCCGAACCTTGCTAATGAGAGAATTAGATGTTTATGAACTACCATGTCAAAAGCTTTTTCCGCATCAAGTGACAAGATGGCCAGGTCCGGGGAGTCTTCTCCCCCCGCCCCCTGTGGGATCTCTCCCTGAATATATTCCATAGTCACCAGTAATTCCCTAATCTTTGCAGACGAGTTACGATTATTGAGAAAACCAGCTTGGTCCGGATGGATTACTGTAGATAGAATAGCCTGGAGCCTAGTTGCTAAAATGGAGGAGAGTATTTTATAGTCTGAGTTTAACAATGCAATTGGTCTATAAGACTCCTTGCATGTAGGGTCCTTCCCTTCTTTTAAGATCAAAGTAGTTAAAGAAGACGCAAAGGAAGATGTGGGTTGTTTATGAGAAATAAAGATATCATTATAAAGATTTGCTAAATAAGGAACTATCTCAGACGATAAGATTTTATAGAGCTCATTGGGCAATCCATCCGGTCCAGCTGCCTTGTTCAAGGGGAGCTTAGAGATTATTTTTCCAATTTCTTCCCGCGTAATAGGGGCGTTAAGTCTAGCGGCCTCCTCGGAGGTAATCCTAGGAAAAATAGTATTACTGTAGAATTCGGCTGCTTTATCTATGTCAAAGTCTGTATTAGTATAAAGTTGTTGGTAGTATTGGTGAAACAGATTTGTGATTTCATCAGAGCTAGAGAGATATTTCTCATTATGTTGGATTTTATCAATGTTAGATTTTTTGTTCTCACTCTTAATTAGTTTAGATAGCATTTTACCAGACCTATTTCCGAATTTGCAATCTAATCTCGTTATGTGTTTCCTGAGCTAGAAATAAGGTATCTCTTGCTGCTTTAGTTCGTATGTACTTTGCCCAGTTTAGAGGAGTTCTCTCTAATAAGTAAGTGTTGTAGGCGTTAACCAGAGAATTATAGGCTTCCTTTTCCCTTGCTTTTTTTTTTTTATTTTGGATGATGGAATATGCTGTGATTTCTCCTCTGAGGACTGCCTTAGCAGTTTCCCAGAAGATATCTGAACGGTCCACATAGTAAATATTAAATTGCGCATATTCCGTGAATCGATTCCTGAGCCACTGTTTAAACTTCAAGTCAGTAAAAAGGAAATAAGGGAAGAAAAAACGGAGGGTCTTTGATTTGGATTGTACCCAATTAAATTCAAGGGAGATAGGCCCGTGGTCCGATAGAAAAATTGGCATTATCTGAGATTTAATCTTTAAGGAACTCAGATGATCACTAATCAAGAATAAGTCGATCCTGGACAAAGTTTTGTGAGCCTTGGATAAGCAAGTGAAATCTTGTGTGTCAGGATTCTGATATCTCCAGATATCTCGCAGGGAAAGATTTTGTTTAATCTTTTTGACCAACTTAAAATCAAGATTATCCTTCTTCTGTTTCAGAGGCTTAGAGTCTTTTCTAAGTCTGTCTATAGGGCATTGGGGGGCCATATTAAAGTCCCCCCCCAGAATTAAATAACCTTCCACACAGGAAAGAAGTTTAATTTGTAATAAATCCCAGAATTCCGGGTCAGTTTTATTCGGGCCATAGACATTACAAATTGTATATTTTGTCTGACCTATTTTTACTTTGACTACTACATATCTCCCCCCGGGATCGGCCTCAGAGTACAGAATCTCTGCTTGAATTTTTTTGCCTATAAGTATTGCAACTCCCCTTTTCTTCCCTTGACTTGGTGCTACATAGACCTCTTTTACCCAGGATGATTTTAGTTTTAATGACTCCTCTAAACCTAAATGAGTTTCCTGTATTAGGCCAATATCCGCCTGAACCTTCCGCAAATGTGATAAGATGGCTTTACGTTTGATGGGGGAGGAAATTCCTCCAACATTCCACGATACAATTTTAAAATTATCAGGATTAAACGTCATATTTCTCTATGTATAAAGGAGGTGGTATTGGTGGAATGAGGAGGGACGAGAGAACCGGGCGGGAGGAGAGAGAAGAGAGAGGGAAGAAGGAGAAAGAGAAAGAGAAAAAAAAAAAAAAAAAAAAACACAGAACCCCCCAAAAAAAAAGTGGGAAAGGGGGAAAAAAAAAAAAAAAAAAAAAAAAAAAAAAGGAGTAGAAGGGGTCTAGTTCCCCGTGGTTTATAGTCACTTCCATCATACTCTGCCTACCTAAGCTGCTAATTTGTAAGCTATGTTTATGTATCTAAAGTCTTAAGAAGATTCTCCGCCATTTGAAGATCATCTGTAATGTGTGTTGTCCCATTTATTACTACCTTCAGTTTTGAGGGATAGATAAGGGCCGCCCTACAGCCTTGATGAATAAACTTAGAACAAATTGGGGCCAACTCTCTTCTCTTTAAGGCTGTATCTGCCGCAAAATCCTGAAAAATCAGAATTCTACTGTCTTCTATTGTAATTGGTTGATTCTTCCGAAAATACTGCAGGAGAAGATCTTTATCTTTATAATTCAATAATCTAGCGATTATAGGTCGCGGTCTCCTGCTAATGTTACTGTCAGGGCGTAGAGGTCCCGTTCTGTGGGCTCTTTCTACTATAATAGGTGGGTGTGTAGAGGGGATTTTTAGCGCTCTAGTAAGTGTGTGAGAAATAAAGGTATCAAGGTTTTCAAATTTTTTATTTTCAGGAAGACCTATTATTCTCAGGTTGTTCCGCCTAGAGCGGTTTTCGAGGTCTTCGACCCTGTCTAACAATTTTTGTATTGTTTTAGCTGAGGTCTCTATTTTGGTGCTATGCATGGTTGCTTGGTCTTCTAGGTCTGAGACCCTCTGTTCTACTTCTTGCAGTCTTCCCGAGAATTGCCTCACTTCTTGGGTTAGGGAGGAAATATCTAGCTTAATATCAGATTTAAGTAGTTCAAATTTGGGGGCGAGAGCCTCCGTGATATTAAACACCAATGCCTGCATATCAAGATTTTCTGGTAATAATGTCATATTACTAGGATTTGTTTGTTCAATGGCTGAGTCGGGCACACCCTTAAGTTTCCTGTCTTTATGTCTTCCTGCCATATTTGGGGAAGGATTTTTAGGGGAGTTAGAAAGGAATTTATCCATGTACCACGTGGTGTAAGTGAACAATTAAGTGCCACACGCGGGAGGGGGGGGGGAGAAAAAAAAAAAAAAAAAAAAAAAAAAAAAAGGGGGGGGTGAATTGGGGGTGATGGATTGTGTGCGGGAAAAGGTAGTGCAAGTTGTGCCAGTGAGGGAAGCTGGGAAGTGAGGGGGTATTTGTCAAGGGGCTAGGAGCCCGGTGGTGCAAGGGGCACTAGGCCCGTGGTAAGTGAAAAAATTGAGAAAGTACAAAGTTGATGTGTGTATTAATTTATAATGAAAAGTGAGAAGTGAGAAGGAGAAAAGGAGAAAAAAAAAAAAAGCAGAAAAAATTTTTATAGTGGTAACAGGGAGCGTTCCTCTCGAAATCTCCTGTGTCTAATCAGGAAGTTAATTATCAATCGTAGTTGGCCCCTTTATCAGAGTTATCTTTTAATATGGAGGATTGGGGGTAAAAATTCCTTCAGAGAGTCTGTAACCCCAGTATCTAAATTAGCATTCTCCCTCTTCTTCTTATTTGTATATGTTTAAATGGCGTGAGGGGGAGGGTGGAGAAATTAAATAGCAATTTTAACCTTTTCCCCTCATAAGGGAGGTGAATAACATGTGCTTCTAGTTTAACTATTCCTCTCTACTGTATAAAGCCCTGAGAGTTTGACTTTCTTTAACCTTTAGCAGGGAAAATCAAAAATTTAACTGACAATCAGTACCCATACTAAACATACAGAGCAGACAGTGCTTCCTTGAACTAAGACCCCCAACAAAAAGAATACTTTGTAACAGCAGATACATACAGTGTATGAGTTAAGTCAGCCTATACTGAGTATAAGATAGATACCCTGATAAGCAGTGGTGATATTTTTAGGGAATCTTTTAACAGCAGTGGGTTAACTGTTGTGCTAAGGTAGGCCTGACCAGCCAAAAATTAAATAAAAATAAGTGTGCTATTGAGTCTGGTTTAAGATGTCCGTGAGTAAATACAGTACATTCAATTCTAAGTAAAATACAAGAGACTGATGGGGTCTCAACAGTACTTCTAACTTAAGAAATGTAAAATATAAATTCTGACTTTGCTTTGCCGGAAAGATCCTAGCATGAGCCACTATTAGGCTTCCCTCCTTAGTCACACAGATGGCTAAGATAGTCAGGATCTATTTAGATCAGTGCAGATACTACATACACAGAGAGTTTAGATATAAGCCCTTTTGACTAGCATGATTTAAATCAGCAGTTATGTTGTAAAAAAAAACAAAAAAAAACCTAGGGCTAAAAAAACAGCCTCTTCAATGTATTTTAAAGTGTCCCAAAGTCTTATTCTTGTAAAGTCATATTTTTAAATAAAGCGTTACTCAAGCTGCAATGTTTCATAATGGATTTGCTGGAGAACCATGGATAAAGAGTTTATATAGTATCCTCAGTTATTAAATGGCATGGAAGTAACAGAAGATTGTAAACGAAAAGAGATTTGGAGAGTATCCCTCAGCTTCACCCTCAGGCCCTTGTTAGTCCAAACAATAGCTGAGCTAAGACAAAATAAGGTACTTCCTAGGGCTATTCTTTTAGCCCCTTGCTGCAAACAGCATCTGTTTCCACAAGCAGTTTATCGCCAGCGTAGCTGGCAGACTCACCCCCTCCTAGGTTATCCTGCCTCTGTGGTGATCAGCGGATCGTTGTCAGATGGCTCCGGGCCAACAGCCGCATGGAATACTCCTGTGTCTGCTCTCCAGCCAAGGACCGCTCCAAGCTCCCCCCGCGCAGCACCGGTGGGGGGGGAGTGGGCGGCGCCGCGCCGGGCGGCCGAGCAGCGCAGGGACAAGCTGCACACCGGGTCCACGCTCCCAGACCGAGCCCAGCTCCCTCCCGCGCAGCACCGGTGGGGGAGGGAGAGGGGCAGTCCCCAGCCGACAGGACCAGCAAAGAAATCAGCCGCGGCAGAGAGATGACCTGTATTACAGGCTTTCACGTTAGGCTGTCAGAGATGGTGAGTGGAGGGAGGGGGGAGGGCCAGGGTCCGCAGAAGGCAACTCAGCTCCAAGAAAGGGAAAGCAACCAGCGAAGTTAAACTGCTTGTTTATAGTGTAAGGCAAAGCAGCGTGGTGAAGCTAGATGTGATGAGAGGCACCTTAGCTTTGTTCAGGATCGGTAGGTTGTAAAGATGTTACCTAAAGCCAGGCAACTGGTGAATGGGGTCAGAACAGTGGGATGGTGTGCCACTGTCAAGAGTTCCAGAGTGGTTCTTGTGACTATCCAAAGGAAGCCCCAAACCAGGGGCTGGCGCGAAAAGAGCACCGCCAATGTCCAGGAGACTGGAGAAACGAGCTGAGCTGCTGCTGTGTAGCTCCTCCTCCACCGGAACTCTCGCAGCATGCAATTTTAAGCAACTTTCTAATTTACTCCTATTATCAATTTTTCTTTGTTCTCTTGCTATCTTTATTTGAAAAAGAAGACATCTATGCTAAGGAGCCACCAATTTTTGGTTAAGGACCATGGACAGCACTTGTTTATTGGTGCTGTCCAATCAGCAAGAACAACCCAGGTTGTTCACCAAAAATGGCCCGGCATCTAAACTTACATTCTTGCTTTTCAAATAAAGATACCAAGAGAATGAAGAAAATGTGATAATAGAAGTAAATTAGAAAGTTGCTTAAAATTGCCTGCTCTATCTGAATCACAGAATAAAAAATTTGGGTTCAGTGTCCCTTTAATCCCTAAAGTAAGCAAAACCTATTTTAAAAGGAAACAAATATGTTAAACTTTAATTGTTTTTTTTTAAATTTATATATATATATATATATATATATATATATATATATATATATATATATATATATATATATATATATATATATATATATATATATATATATATATATATAAAGTGTAAACCAATCACAAAAACAAAAAATGTGACAATAAGTGTGATAGTGGGTGGCAAAAAACAACAAATATAAACAGGTTGTGAATAAATGATGCAAAGATCTAAAATATATTCAAATATAAAAGGATATGTCCAATATGTTATGTAAATCAAATCCCGTGGTCTTGAGAATATCCTCAAAGTGAAAAAAACATAATTTTTCCTTCCAGATAAATTCCTTTCCTTCCGGATAGGGAGAATCCACGGCTTCATTCCTTACTGTTGGGAAATACAACACCTGGCCACCAGGAGGAGGCAAAGACACCCCAGCCAAAGGCTTAAATATACCTCCCACTTCCTCATTACCCCTGTCATTCTGCCAAGGGAATAAGGAAAAGTAAGAGATACATTAGGGTATAAATGGTGCCAGAAGAATAAATAAATAAAAGGGGACATCCATAGACAAGAAAAAACTGACGGGGGCCGTGGACTCTCCCTATCCAGAAGGAAAGGAATTTATCAGGTAAGCATAAATTAGGTTTTCCTTCCTAAGATAGGGAGAGTCCACAGCTTCATTCCTTACTGTTGGGAAATCTATACCCAAGCTCCAGAGGACACTGAATGAATAACGGGAGGGAACAAAAAGGAAGTGGCAGACCCTATTCTGAGGGCACCACAGTCTGCAAAACTTTTCTCCCAAAAGTTGCTTCAGCCGAAGAAAAAACATCAAACTTTAAAAATTTTGAAAAAGTATGTAAGGAGGACCAGGTAGCCGCCTTACTAATCTGATCCATAGAGGCCTCGTTCTTAAAGGCCCAAGAGGAAACTACTGCTCTAGTGGAATGAGCCATTATCCTCTCAGGAGGCCGATGTCCCGCTGTCTCGTAAGCTAAGCAGATGGCACTTCTTAACCAAAAAGATAGGGAAGTCGAAGTAGCCTTCTCCCCTTACGCTTTCCCGAATAGAGAACAAAGAGGAAGATTGTCTAAACTCCTTAGTAGCCTGAATATAGAAACATCCATGAACCACATTCACAAATTGTGAATTAAGCGTTCCTTCAATGAAGAAGGATTAGGACACAAGGCAGGAACCACAATCTCCTGATTGATGTTGCAATCTGACACAACCTTAGGAAGAAAACCTAATTTAGTATGTAAAACTGCCTTATCTGCATGAAAAATCAGATAAGGGGGCTCACATTGCAAAGCAGATATCTCAGAAACTCTGCGCGCAGAGGCAATAGCCAATAAAAAGAGAACCTTCCAAGAAACAATTTAACGTCAACAGAATGCAGAGGTTTAAACGGAACCTGTTGCAAAAACCACAGAACAAGATTTAGGAAAAAAGAGTCTGTAAATCAAATCCCGTGGTCTTGAGAATATCCTCAAAGTGAAAAAAACATAATTTTTCCTTCCAGATAAATTCCTTTCCTTCCGGATAGGGAGAATCCACGGCTTCATTCCTTACTGTTGGGAAATACAACACCTGGCCACCAGGAGGAGGCAAAGACACCCCAGCCAAAGGCTTAAATATACCTCCCACTTCCTCATTACCCCTGTCATTCTGCCGAGGGAATAAGGAAAAGTAAGAGATACATTAGGGTATAAATGGTGCCAGAAGAATAAATAAATAAAAGGGGACATCCATAGACAAGAAAAAACTGACGGGGGCCGTGGACTCTCCCTATCCAGAAGGAAAGGAATTTATCAGGTAAGCATAAATTAGGTTTTCCTTCCTAAGATAGGGAGAGTCCACAGCTTCATTCCTTACTGTTGGGAAATCTATACCCAAGCTCCAGAGGACACTGAATGAATAACGGGAGGGAACAAAAAGGAAGTGGCAGACCCTATTCTGAGGGCACCACAGTCTGCAAAACTTTTCTCCCAAAAGTTGCTTCAGCCAAAGAAAAAACATCAAACTTTAAAAATTTTGAAAAAGTATGTAAGGAGGACCAGGTAGCCGCCTTACTAATCTGATCCATAGAGGCCTCGTTCTTAAAGGCCCAAGAGGAAACTACTGCTCTAGTGGAATGAGCCATTATCCTCTCAGGAGGCCGATGTCCCACTGTCTCGTAAGCTAAGCAGATGGCACTTCTTAACCAAAAAGATAGGGAAGTCGAAGTAGCCTTCTCCCCTTACGCTTTCCCGAATAGAGAACAAAGAGGAAGATTGTCTAAACTCCTTAGTAGCCTGAATATAGAAACATCCATGAACCACATTCACAAATTGTGAAGTAAGCGTTCCTTCAATGAAGAAGGATTAGGACACAAGGCAGGAACCACAATCTCCTGATTGATGTTGCAATCTGACACAACCTTAGGAAGAAAACCTAATTTAGTATGTAAAACTGCCTTATCTGCATGAAAAATCAGATAAGGGGGCTCACATTGCAAAGCAGATATCTCAGAAACTCTGCGCGCAGAGGCAATAGCCAATAAAAAGAGAACCTTCCAAGAAACAATTTAACGTCAACAGAATGCAGAGGTTTAAACGGAACCTGTTGCAAAAACCACAGAACAAGATTTAGGAAAAAAGAGTCTGTTAGGAATTATCGTTAGCATGACTAGCTCCATTTTTTTCTGGGCTGCCATCTTGTCTTTGGCATCCATCTTGTCTGAATAACATTTATTATAGCAATCATTATGTAGTGAGAAATATGGTGATTTTAGTAAGAATTGTATAAGTTTTATTGGCCTTGCAAATGTTCCTGGCAATGTGCCCGGAAGTCAATTATCTAGGTAAGAGGCCCAAACGACCTTGCTGTGGGCTGAGCTATGCGCCCAGATGTATTTTTGTTTTGGTTATAAGAAACACTGTTGTTCACAACTCTGCTTTACCTGATTATAACAATGAGCTTTTATTTTTCCTGATAAACACTGTGTAAAATGAAGCAGTCATAACGTGTCATCATGTTAACCCTGTATGCTGTAATTGTCTATAAGATGTGCCTTGTATCTTTCAATAAAGGAGAATAGTTTTAGTCTTATTGCTGCGTGGTCTGAAGTGCTGTTCTCCGGATATCCTTATCAAATAATATATTAATTTCCAGTTGGTACGGTGTGCCCGAGGCCCAGTCCTGACTGACACTCCCCCCCTGAAAACAACACCTTACAGTTTCTGGTGTCAGCTTGTGGGATTCACACTGGGTAAGTAGATGAGTGTTTTTTACTCTACTTTTCCCTCTGTGAATCTGAACCTAAATTTATTTTTGGTAATAGGTGTTGGTTATATATGATAACGGGTTAAGGGGTTCCTGCAGTAAAGAAGCAGGGTTTTTTGCAGAGGTTTTTAGTCCTGCCGGCATATAACCCCCTCTAGACAGGTTAAAGTCCTGTGCTAGTTTAGACAGGTGTGCAGTCCTGTCTGGTGAAGCGCGCAAAGAGATAAAAAGTTAGCATGCATTTGACGGGAGGTTTTAAGTCCCCCAGGCAAGTTGGCATCACTTTGTTATGGTGAGTTTGAGTCTCATCTGTGGTGAAGTTGTCCATATACATTCCTATAGTAGAGTTTTTTGTTACCTATCACTGGATTTGAATTAATATTTGGTGCTTTTGCTTGCTTGCTTGCTTTTATTGCCATATAATTGTGCTGTGCTTAGAAAATATTAAAGGACCAGTCAACACAGTAGATTTGCATAATCAACAAATGCAAGATAACATGACAATGCAATAGCACTTAGTCTGAGCTTCAAATGAGTAGTAGATTTTTTTTCTGACAATTTTAAAAGTTATGTCTTTTTCCACTCCCCCTGTACCATGTGACAGCCATCAGCCAATCACAAATGCATACACGTACCATGTGACAGCCATCAGCCATTCACAAATGCATACACACTTATTCTTGCACATGCTCAGTAGGAGCTGGTGACTCAAAAAGTTTAAATATAAAAAGACTGTGCACATTTTGTTAATGGAAGTAAATTGGAAAGTTGTTTAAATTGGCATGCTCTATCTGAATAATGAAAGTTTAATTTTGATTGAGTGTCCCTTTAAGTGACTGTGCATTTTATCATTGCTGCTCTTATTGTGTTGTTAAAAAATGGGGTCTGCTCATAGCAAAATATTGATAATAATGCATAGAGAAAAGGAGAATGTTATTGCATTTTTAATGTCTACAAAGGGGTTAAAGGGACAGTATACACTCATTTTCATATAACTGCATGTAATAGACACTACTATAAATAATAAGATGCACAGATACTGATATAAAAAAACAGTATAAAATGGTTTAAAAACGTACTTAGAAGCTTTCAGTTTAGCTCTGTTGAAAAGGCAGTTGGAAAGCCCACTGTAAGTGGGAAATAAGACACTCCCCCCTTCCCCTTCTTTTGCATATGAAAAGACCCTTTACACAAACAGGAGCAAGCTGGAGAAGGTAGCTGACGGTATTCAATTAAAACTTTGGGGCTTGGTTAGGAGTCTGAAAATCAGAGCAATGTTCTTTACAAATAAGCAAAATTATAATTTTTTTAAAAAAAAACTAACTTTATGGGCTTTATAAATAGATCATCTACAAAACATTTATGCAAAGAAAAAATGAGTGTATAATGGCCCTTTAACAGTTTCGTTTCAAGGCAGGGAGCTGTGCATGCTGAAGTTTTCTCCCGCATTTAGAGAAGTTATGAGAAGAGAAAGGGGGGGCAGTGCTGTGTAATGAGTGTTGGTCTGTCGGTTCTCACTGTGTCTTGTATGACGTGTAAAAGATTTACTGTAAAAAAAAAAAAGAGGATGTATTATTCTGTTTAAAATTTGTCTCAGTCTGCTGGGGAAATGGCCATTCCTTGCAAATTTGGACACTTTCAAATACATTTTAAATTTGGGGGAAAGTTAATCTTATTGTATTCTTAAATGTCTTTGGTATGTTATGAGATATATGATTTTCTGAAAGAAGGAAAGAGACTGTTAATGTGTTCTCTGTGTCACTAAGAGTTTGATGTTTGATGTATGTTGAAATTGCATAAGAATAAATGTTGGAAGTGAATTTCTGGTATGCGAGATGATATGAGCTTGTGTGTGTGTATCACTGTAAAAAATGACCTTGGTGCATTTTTCTTTCTGTATGGTATTATTTAGGCTAGTTTCTTAGCTAAA